>NC_083292.1:32483469-32582767 GCF_963506605.1 Zootoca vivipara | reverse complement strand
CCCCCCCCTCCCATCAAAGCCTCAATTATTTCCGGCTCGCAATTGCATTTTTATTTTGCTAATACTGTAAATCCATAAGCAAACACCGTGCCATTGGAGGTAAGGTAGGGAAACTGTAGGTTGTTGTTGTTTTGTAAACAGCCTCCTTTTCTTTATTTCAGCCTTCCTGAACTTGTGGGCCCAGCCAGCTTTACCCCAACCTGGGGGCCCTCCAGATGTTGTTGGACTCCAGTTCCCCTCATTCGTGACCGTTGGCTGATGGAGTCCAACAACATTTACACCCCCCCCTTCTATTTTTGAAATATCGTTGGGACTCCAGCTCCCATCAGCCCCAGCAGGCATGGCCAACAGTCAAGGATTGTGGGAGTTTGTAGAAGATGAGCAATTAAAATAGTCCTGAGATGGTATGTTGGATGTTGTTGGGGCAGTAATGATGTTGTCCGGGTGTATGTGGCAGCAAAGTTGGCATCTGGGTTAATTGCAGGCTCTCGGTACCAGTGTCCATGTTAAGTCTGGTGGTTGTATTATTGTGGGTGAGGAGTTGTTTAAGATTGGGTGGCTGTCTGTAGGCAATGAAAGGTCTTCCTCCCAGAGCTTGAGAAAGGGAGCTGTCATTGTCCAGGACGAGGCTGTAGATCTCTGATGATGCGTTTGTACTGTTTTAACTGTTTTTCTAACATTGTGTATGCCATCAAATGCCAACGGTGCCCTTCAGCTCTCTATATTGGACAAACAGGCCAAACCCTACGCCAAAGGATAAATGGACATAAATCTGACATCAGGAACCGTAAGACTGAAAAACCAGTAGGAGAACACTTCAATCTCCCAGGACATTCTATACAAGATCTCAAAGCAGCTGTTTTATTACAGAGAAATTTCAGGAACAGACTGGAAAGAGAAGTTACTGAATTGGAAATCATTACCAAGCTTAAAACCATGGAAGCAGCTGGGATGAATAGAGATATCGGATTCTTATCTCATTATGCATGATCAAGCTTTCTTTAGCACCTCAGCCCAGGACTAATTGCTGCCATCAGCAGCCATTAACACCCATCTACAGGTTTACCACTCCCATCAGCCCATCTCCCATTCCCACCCACCCCCACCACCCTCTGTATATATATAGGGTCTGACACTTCTGTTTCTAGTGTATCTGAAGAAGTGTGCATGCACACGAAAGCTCATACCAAAATATAAACTTAGTTGGTCTTTAAGGTGCTACTGAAGGAATTTTTTTATTTTGCTTCGACTCAGACCAACACGGCTACCTACCTGTAACTAAATGGAGATGATATATTTATGTACACAGTGAAATCCTGAATGTGTAAATTCAGAGGGAAGTCCGTCTACAGGGGCGTAGCCAGGATCAAAACTAGGGCGGGGCAAGCCATGGTCGTTCAGGGGCGGGGCCAAGGCACGGGAGGGGAGGGGCCACGAAGTGGGAATGTGGGCAGGGCTACAGGGCCAGCGGGCCTGATGACATCGTGGCGGCAGCGGCAGCGGCCACCTTGTGCTTCTGGGGCTGGCAGCGTTGGCGGCTACCCTGCTTGGCTGGAGAGGACGGGAGGGTCGGGCAGGCGAGAGGGGGTGGCAGGGCGGGCGAGGGCGAGGCAAGGCACGGCCGCAGCCACGACGGCTCCGAGGCGTTGCTGCATATCAGCATATTTCAACCATGGTTCAAGCCCCACTTTAGGAAAAAATTTCTGCATTGCAGGGGGTTGGACTAGATGACCCTTGTGGTCCCTTCCGACTACAATTCTATGATTCTATTGATATATTACCATAGCATATGCATCATTCTGCTTTCTTGAACTGTCCTACTCCTAGGCATAACAGCCAACTCCTAGAGGCCTAGGTGCCTCTCCCCCCCCCCAATTACTGGTAAATACCGTATTTGAAAGAGTCATCCCCCCATGTTGATGGGCTTTCTATGTGGGGCTTATCTGCCCCCCCCCGTATTTTATTAAGGATGGAAGAGGGAGGGAAGGAAGGAAGAAATAGAGAGAAGGATAACTCATATTTGTGGGTGCCTCTGGGTGACGCTGTGATGCTGGAACTCTGCATGTACAGAAGCCTTGTAAGCAGCTTTCTCTCTGCTTGATACAGTATACAGATGGAGGAGGGACAGACTGGAACACCACTGCTTTTTATAAACATCACTGTGTCTGTCAAAGCTACAGCCCCCCCCTTCTTATTCACTTCCTTTTAGCCTTGCAGAGCCACCTTAGTCAAATTGAATCCTCTGAGTCTGCACCCTCATTAAATCGCCAATAGAACTCTTAATGCTCCTGAATGCTCATTAACAACTCCCACTTAAGAACAATAGGGTGAAATGGTCAGCTATCAAATCTTGCCTGGGGATATATGCTCCATTGTCTTAACTGCTTAACTACTGGTAGCCACTTTGCTTGATTTATTTGATGTGTTTTTGTTACAGCTGTGCCCCGCCCCCCCAGCAAGCAGAGACTTAGCTGCTCTTGCTAAAGCAAAGCCCTTTCCACTTCAGTTTTTGGAGGGGAAAAGTGCTGGTTATGGTCTGTAAAATACATTAATTTTTTGCTTCTAGGGGGGGCAGCTGCCCCCTCCTGTCCCCCCTGCCTACGCCCATGTCCGTCTATTGAGCTCAACTGAACTTAAGAGGCAACCATGCACAGGATTGCTTACATAAAACCTTTCAACAACAAAAACATTCCCAAAGCGGTGAACACAGCAGAAGAAAATGGAAAACATCCTAATTAGACAAGAGATCATTCCACATCCATAGATCATGAATCACGATGTGACCGTTTTCGATTGGATTCCGGAAGTTTCGGCTGCGCGTAACTCTATGCACTGGACAGAGCTCCGGCCAGGAGAGCTGTGCGAACTTAGTACTCTGCGTTCCTTCTGCGCAGGCGCAGCAGCTGCGGAAAGTCGAGCTGGCCGCACAAGACACAGCATTGCGATGAGGAGGATTTTTGTCTCTGCAGATTTGCATTCTGCGGTTCTCCACATCCCTGTGCCTCCAACGCGTCCTTCCTGATGCCTACGCAAGATATGCAAAACCTCCCTGAGGGACAAAAGCTAAGCTAGCCTTTAGGGCTTGCTTCCGGGTAGACATTTATAAGGTTGTTCTGCGTGTCTGCAAACCTCATATTTACTTGGAATTAAATGGATGCTGTTGTCACAGCGGTAAAAAGAATCACGACAAAGTTCTAGACACACTAGATTGAAGCCATTTGACAGCACTTCCATTTGGGGTTATGTTTCCCCATGCCTGGCCTAGGAAGAATCAATGAGACCAGTCAGCAAACATTTTTGGCAGGGGGCCGGTCCACTGTCCCTCAGACCTTGTGATGAACGAATTCCTCTGCCCCACAAATAATCCAGAGGTGCATTTTAAATAAAGGACACATTCTACTCATGTAAAAACACCAGGCAGGCCCCACAAATAACCCAGAGATTAATTTTAAATAAAAGGACACATTCTACTCATGCCGGGGCGCGCCGGAAACGCAATTAAACAAAGCGCTCTCCCATTGTGTCCCGCGGCCGAGCGCAGAGGGAGGGAAGGCCGCGCCCCCGCCGCTCCTCCCACGGGCCAGGTAGGGTTGTTAGGAGGCGGCGGCAGCGGACCAAGATGGCGGCATCAGGTTCCACGGCGGCGGCGGGAGCCGGACCGGGCTCCCACCGCGGCGGTCCCGGAGCCCGATGCCGCCATCTTGGTCCACCGTCGCAGGGGAACGGGAGGCAGAGGGTTGAGGGGGGGAGAGTGCACACGCGTGTGTACGTCCTGCCTCTTCGTCCAGTCCCTGTGTCCGTGGGGCACATGCGCATTAGCGCAAACCCAGGGACACAGGGAATACTGGACGCAGAGACACAGGGACTTTATTATATAGGATGGAAAATTGTACATGGTGGTGGAACAAACGCTCCCCACCCCCCAATATGATGAGAATGGTTGTCCTTTTTGCACTATAGCGGTGCCTTTTCAAGATCATTTCACAGGTTTTGCTAAATTTAAACGTTTTTCACCTCCACACTCCCAACTTCACCCTTTCAATGCCTGCTTAATAGGTGACACAAGGAGCCTAACCCATATTTAGTGGTTGTAACTTGAAAACCACGCAGGGGCAGGTAAAGGCTTAAGAGATATTCCAGAAAAGGAGGTGGGGGGTGGAGAAACCTGCAGTCCTCTAGATGTCACTGGACTCCAACTCCCATCAGCCAACCCAGGCAGTGGGTCAGGGTTGATGGGCATCTGGGACAGCTAGATCCCCATCTGTGATTGAAGGTCTTCATAGCAAAGGACTTCTGCATTTTGACACTAACTTCCAGATCACTTCTCTTCAATCATTTGAAAGCAGGTTTACATAAAAGGCATTAACCCAGTTGCCAACAGGTCAGTAGCAGTCTCTTATGAGGGCCAAAGCTGAAAAGCGTTACAAAACAATGCACACAAGACCCCAGGTGGTTCAGGCCAGTGGCCCATCTAGACCAACATCCGCAGGGCTGTCCCTACCTGTGATTCCCATCACCTAGTATTAAGAGAAATACTGCCTCCCAACAGCGGAGGAGCCTGGTCAGTAGCCATTGAAGGCTTTATGATCCCTGAAAAAGAAATGGTCCCTTCTTAAGCCACAAATAACTTTCCCATAATATTTTATTATTTTTACCCCGTCCATCTGGCCGAGTCTCCCCAGCCACTCTGGGCTGAGTGTGGGTTGATACTGTGGGCTGGCGTTTTGCTCGCATACACCCAAGGCTGACTTTCCAAACAAAAACAAGAGTCTGGAGAAGCAAGTAGAATTATTTGTACATTTATAATGAAATTATGGTTTGAATTTATTTACAACATATAGAAAAAAAATCAGAGAATAGTGTGGTTGGTGGTTTTTTTTTCTTCAGTGAAAGCAAGCTCCACCAGATCATTTTTTTTTTGTGGAGCGGGGAAACACCTCCAACACTTATTCCAATACTTCAAACTTTTACTTGCCCTTTGAACACAAGACAGCAAAATTTCAGGTCCAATGGTGCCCCCCTCTGTCTCTGCCCTTGACTGCAAGTGTTTTGGTTGATAGCAGCCTAACAGGCCCAGGAAAGAGGTCACTACAATTTTGAGTCACTATAAAACAATCCCACAAGTTTTGCATTTTCCTCTTCGGCCGTGGCTGCATGTCACCAGCAACCCAAAGATGTCCCAAGCTCAATGCATCTCTTATCAGCAAGACAGCCACAAAGCAAAGAAGTCTGGTTGGAGGTGGGCTTTCGGAACGGAACGAGATTGCAACGACGCCATTGCTGCAGAAGTAACGACACACTGGCCGGTCGAAGATCCAAGCACAACGGGGTGAAGAAAAATTACCTCAGGAGGACCGGTTCGAGATTTTAACACCTACTGCTAAATCCACCCCCACCCCACAGCAAGGGGAGAAAAAGTAATTCATTGTCTTCCCTGACAAATGTGACTTGGCAAAATGAAAGAGACAAAGAAGAAAACAAACCATCTGCTTGCCAAAACAATTCTGAAGTTGTTTTGGAAAACTGCATTACGGATTATTATTATTTTAAAGAGACCAACAGAAAGAGATTTTAAAGAAGGTGATTTTCAGGAAACAGGTTTTTCAGGCAAAGGTTTCCCCCACCCACCCCAATCCTATTTAGAAGACCAAGCATTACACACACACACACACACACAAAAGTAAAATCCAGTTATAAAACAGAAATACAAGCAGAACAGGCAGCAGGCTTAAGTTATTGAGCTTCGTTGGTTGGCTGGCTTCTTTTCCAAAGCCAAGAACAGGTGCATGATAAGCTGGGGGTGGGGAGGCATTAAAAGAGAGAAAGGGAGAGATCATGGAGACATTCCCTGCGAGTGTGATGCTGACACTGTTTATCTGCAATTGTATTCCATTAGGCCTGCGGCTTTCAAATTGCCTTTGATGGAGGAGTCCACTGCAGATATAATAGCAAGTTCTTTTTTTGTATGTTTGTTTTTTTAAAGAAATAAAACGAAAACACAAAAACGGAGCCCCTGGCACAGAAAGGGCCATACTGCATCTCGGAAGCTTGTGCAAAGAGGTCAGGGCCGATGTACATTTTGCAGAGATTCTTTGATAATATACATGTGTTATTGCTTGAGAGAGACAACAGGTGGAAGGTGGCGGAGGCAACTGCAGCTGCAGCAGCTAAGGTGCCATCCAGAATGGCATCTGTTGCTTTGCCCGTTGCTGCGACGAGGGGTACTGGTATCCTAAGCTCCACGTCTGCGAGTAGCTACTTGCGGTTTTGTGAACCCCGTGGTCTTCTTCTTCATCCGAGGAGTCGCCAGCATAAGCCACCAGGCCGAATCCCTTTTCTCCGGTTTTCATCTTCTTAGCTGGGTGATCTAATGATGATGAACAGAGAGAGAGAGAGAGAAGAGAGACATCCCGCCCCAGGAAAAAAATAAAAGAGAAAGGTAAAAAAAATATTCCCCAAAAACATGTTAATTCAAATGAGAGGCATTAATATATATTTTTTCCAAAAAAAAAGTTAGTCGGACACCATTTTGAGGTCACAGAGCCAACAACGGTCACCCCGGGTGGGAGGTCAGGCGATACAGGACCGGCAAACAGCACAAGTGTGATCCGTCAGAGCCATGTAAGAGAACACAGAAGAGAGAGAGAGAGAAAAAAGAAAAACACAAAAAAGACAAAGAAAAGTCAAGTTAGCAAAAATGAGGCAACAGGGTTTGCAAGTTCACCGTTAAAGAACAACATGTTAAAAAAAAAAACAGGAGCGAGTTGAAAGTGTCCAACTACAGTTTTTTTAAAAAGGGAAACTTTTAAAAAGGGTTGGGGAGAGAAGTGTTATGTTCTATCTCCCGGTTAGAAGTGTCCAATTCAAGCTAGATATCCTATCAGCAGAAAAGCCACACTGAGCACCTAAGCACAGGAGCAGAAATCGACTGACTATATGTCAATTTCACTTGGCATCATAGGAAAAGCTAAGGTTCCCTGCTTGAAATGCAGAATTCTGCTTTTCTGGGTATTGAGGAGGAAGGAGTGTGATGTATTGCTTGGTGGAGGAGGATGAAAGGAAGAGAGAGAGAGAGGGATAGCGGCAATAACTAGGAAGGAGGGCTAGGATGCTGGGTACACAAATCAGACCAAAGCAACAACCCTGAGCCCTGAAAAGGAGACGCTGTTCTTTTCCCTGTGGTGTCTGAGCAAAGAAAAACATTAGCTCCAAGAACAGCAGATCCAAGTGCAGAAGGGAAAAATTTCTACTATTCTGCCCACTCTCCTGATCAGAATGGGAAATTGATGGCTTGCATCATCTGTCACCAATCTGATGCCTCCAGATGTAAAACTCACATCTGGCTGGCTGGGAGCTTTCATCCATTTGGAGGGAACCAGGTTGGTGAGGGATGACTTACAGCTTCCTCACCCTTCTTAGGAACATAGAAAATAGGCAAGGGACATCACCCAGCCCTACCTGGAGATGCCTTTTTGGACTGAACCTGGGACCTTCTGCATGCAAAGCAGATGCTCTACCACTGAACCGCAGCCCCTCCCCTAAAAATAAAGTAAGATTCCAGTCCTCCTGGTTCAAAACAAAGGGCTGATTTAAACAAGAAGCTCCCTTGAGTCAGAACAATGGTCCATTTGGTTCAGTATTATCAACCCTCTCCAGGATTTCAGACAGGGAATCTTTTTCCCAGTCTAACCCGGAGACGCTGGAGATTGAACCAGGGGCCTTTGTGCATGCAACACAGGGGTCTCCAGCCCTTCCTTGATTTTAATCTTTTGCCCACTCTCACCCCAGTGCAACAGCCGTAACCCCTTTTCTGCCCTCCAGCCCAGGCACCTTTTCGGATTACACAAGCCTTGGTGCCATCTTTTAAATGCTTGCTCTTTCGTACGTGGTGGTGTTCATACCAATGGTCTCCACATGGCACCCATAGGAGAGAGACTGGTGGTATTCGGAAACCTGAGCAGCAAAGGCCCAGAGAGCAGTGGGGAATTGAAGGCGAGAGGCAGAATTCGATCCCCTGGCAAAACTGGCTTCTCGCTGCAGAGCTGTGTGTTGGGGGAACAGGAAGGACATTCGCACTCAGAGCTCCTGGGGACTCCAGGTCTTTAAGGGCGTGTGCATTTTCAGAGACAAATTGTACCCTTAGCTTTACCACTTTGTAATTTTACACTTTGGAGTTCGTGTAAGAATAAAGGTTTGGTTTACCCTTAGCTTTAGTTTTCCTAGCTACTAACGGAACTCAGAAGACAGGGAACTGAAAGTAAGTTGCGCACACAAGAGTTTAGCACCTGGAGGTGACACTAGGAAGAGCAGCCTAAAGTTAGCTAGGCCGGCTGATGGAATGCAAGCACAAGCCATGGCTCCCGGCCTCCCACGCTCACCATTGCCGCCCACTAAGGACCCGTTCCGGTCGTCAGGGTCCACCTTCATCCCGGTCACTGGTAAAGCCGGTGGAGGCATCAGCTGCCTGTTTGGAAACAAAGAGCATTTCAAGCTTAATCAACCCATTTAAAATCCTGCTTTTAAAGCCCTAAATATTTATATTAGGCAGGTGCTTTCCTTATATTATTTTTGGCCCCTGCTGAAAACTGTTTTGCAAGGGCAAACGTAGCCATATTTTAATAGGGAATTTCTACTTTATACCCAGCAGCATCGCACCTGGCCCTGCAAGGGGATTCTAAGTGCAGATCCTCAGTGAGGTTCTTAAATCAGTGGTTAGAATCAGAGTAGTTTTGAAAGGTTTAGCCTGCCATCTTCTTTCCAAATAGTGTCCAGCTGTATACAAACCTTGACAGAAACCTGCCCCTCAATCATCATGCAAAATTTGTTCACGGTATCTTACGAGATGTCCAAATCCATATTTCCAAAACTAAAGTGTATTAAGACTGCAGATTATGTTTATATTTTGAAATTCCGTGGGTCAATTTGTTTTGAATACTATTTTATCAGTACAGTCGTACCTTGGTTCTCGAATTTAATTCATTCTGGGAGTCCCGAAACAGTTCAAAAACCAAGGCGCAGCTTCCGATTGGCTGCAGGAGCTTCCTGCACTCAATCAGAAGTCATGAAAGCTGCATTGGACATTCGGCTTCCAAAAAACGTTTGCAAACCGGAACACTCACTTCCGGGTTTGTGACATTCGGGAGCCAATTTGTTCAACAACTAAGGCATTCGACTACCAAGGTACCACTGTATTCTTAATGTTATTTGTTTGCAAACCGGTAAGAGGTTTTGAGGATTAAGCAATATATAAATCCTGTGGAATAAATAAATGGGATCAGGACAAAGGCCCATCTAGTCCAGCATCCTGTTCTCACAGCAGCCAACCTGAAAGCTCTGGGAAGCCTGCATGCAGGCCCTGAGCGCAAGAAGAACTCTTCCCACTTGGGACTCACTGGCTTGGAACCAGGTTGCTTAAAAGACCATCTTCTCCCATAGTTAGGCTCAGAGGAGGCCTGCTGAAATGAAGGCCCGTGACTAACCCGGGTCCATTAATTTCAATGGGTCTACTCTTAGCTGGATAAAACCTGTAGGAAGCTGCCTTATAACAAGTTGGCCCATCTAGCTTAATACTGTCATGCGCAATATATCCTGTTTTTAAATTTTGTTGCAAGCTGTTGAAGGGCAGGTAATAAAATTTAACAACGTTGTCTACACATTTATTTATTTATTGTCTTTTCACAATACCCCAAAACTCAGCAGACTCACTTTCCCTAATGATAGGGCCTGAGGAGCACTTCCACACTGAAACCCATTTCATTGCAGTTCCCACTCAAAACTGTACCAGAGCAAAGCTGGGCGCCACGGCCACAACCTACCTGTCCCTCTCTCTCTCCTTTCCTGAGGAACTTGCTGGCTTCGATCCCGTTCCATCCATCTCGGTCTGACTGGAGAAGCCTGTACCTAAATTAGTCATATGAATGGGTCCATGCTATGAGCAGAAAAACACAGCGGCATTAGCAAATCTAAAACTATGACACAAGCTATCAGCTCCTTAATGAAAACTTGCAGCAGGCCCAGTCTCTTTGCTCTCTACACACCATTACAGGTGCTTCCGCTCTTTTTCTGGGCCTCTTAAAATGCTGTGTAAACTGGAAAGCTTGCTGCACAACAATGCCCAAACCGCCTGGGAGCATGAGCATAGTGTATCATGGCTTAAGATACTATGCGCAATCCTTTCAAGAGCCCTTGAAAGGTAGGCCAGGCTTCGTTGTTTCCATATTGCAGATGGGAAGGCTGAGGCTGAGCAAATCGCTAAGGAGGCGGATGTCATTCATAGCCAAGGTGAGGTTTGAACGGGGGGATTTTCTCAACACATAGCTCAGGCTCTTTGCCACTGTGCCACTCCAGGATTTGAACTCAGGTGTGTGGAATATTTACTTTTCTTCCAAAGGAAAAGGTAACAGGGATCAGTTTTTGTTTTAAAGGGCTGTTAAGACTCAACAGCTTTTTCAGCCCAGCCTCAAAACTGAGACTGTAGCAGCCTGTGCCACCTGCGGCAAGTAAGAACAGCTGTCAGGGAAGTTAAGAAAACAGAGTTGGTTCCCTTTTCTCCTTCTCCTTTCGAGCTGCCCAAATGTCACAAATGACTCACCTAAGTATGGAACGAGGAAGTTGCCTTACACCAGGTCAGAACAGAGGAAAATGCCTGCTAAAACCAACAGGCCCTTCCGTTCCAACTCTTGAAATGAAATGTGGCATCATCATCTGTGTACGTTTCTGTTAGCTAACCATTCGCTTTAGTTTAAATCTAGATCTTCTATAAACATTCTTCTTTGCTCAGCATTTTTGCTCACTGTAAATTCAGCACTAATTTTCAGTGGCTCTTTATATCTTAGCCACTGCCTTTTATTATGAGGTTCCTTAGACCAGGCCGAATCATCTAGCCATCACGGCCCACTCTGACTGGCAGAGCTCCATGATCTCAGACAGAGAAAGTTCTTCTCCCATCAACTCCCAACGTGACATTTTTTTAACTGGAGATGCCACAGAGTGGCTGGGGCAACCCAGTCAGATGGGCGGCGTATAAATAATAAAATTTATATTTTTATTATTATTAACCTTGAATTGAATTCTCAATTCAAACGAATGTGCCTTTCTATTTCAATTATGGCCCCTCCCACATGTGGGCAGACAGGCAAGTCACTTGTGTTGACTTATTTACAAGCCTAGTTTAGAGATGGAACACAAACAAAGGGGAAATAGTGGCAACTATTATTGAGATTGGAAGGAAAAAACACCCCGTCCTTGATCACCGCCACAAAGCCTCAAAACACAGCAGAGAGTAAGATGCAAACTGGGACAGCTACATAGCTGCCAAGTTTTCCCTTTTCTCATGAGGAAGCCTATTCAGCATAAGGGAAAATCCCTTTAAAAAAGGGATAACTTGGCAGCTATGGACAGCTAGTGGGGTCCCTCAATGGTGCAGGTAGCAAGGCAAAAGATATTTTGAAGGTCACTGGGATAGGGGACACGGTGTTGAAAAAAAATGTAAACAAGAGAGGGTCAAACTGCTAAGGAATTCATGTGTTATGGCTTCTGAGCTTCCTGGTCAGAGCTCAGGCAGATAAAAGATCAGGAAAGGGCTCTGATGAATACTCTCTCTGCTTCTACTGCAAGGTGGGAAACCTGTGGCATTCTAGATAGGGCTGGACCTCAGCTCTCATCAGCCCTGACTACTAGCCGTGGCTTCTGGGAGTTAAGAGTCCAACAATATCAGGAATCTATATGTTCTCTCACCACCGCTTTAAAGTGCCACAAGGTTCCTTTTTGTAAAAACCATGAGAAATCAGGGTCCCACCTCTTGGCTGGCACACCACCTCACCAGCAATTGCTTGGGACTCCTGAAAAGGGGTCCACGTGATGTTGGACTACAGCTCCCATCAGCCTCAGCCACCATGGCCAACGGCCAGTGACAATGGGAGTTGTAGTCCAGCAACATCTGCAGGGCACCTTGCTTGGGAACACAAAGCCTGCCTAGGGATTATTGCCTATCCCAAAGAACGCAGCACATTCTTTGGCCAAGGTGATGGGGAAGATAAGAAGAGCCTGATGAATCAGGCCAAGTGGCCCATCTTAGTTCAGCAACCTATTCTGAGGTGCTGCAGTGGGCAATGCACAAGCAGGATCTTTCCCATCCTGCGGCTTCCAGCAACTGGCGGCATGTCGGCCCTGACCCTCAAGGCCCACCTGATGGCAGGGCAGTTGAAGAACACTAGCTTCTACCGTATCTGACCCGCATTCTTGTGGAAAAAACCCAAAAATCCAGGTGTGGAACCAGCTCTGTGACCACAGGAAAGAGGGGCAGGGGAGGCAGTAAAATGGCAGGGAGTCACTCCACCTGGTATCCCAGCAGCCCAGATTCCCGCTCATCCGGCAGCTCTTCGGTGAAACGCCTTTTCTGGCCCGGCTGGGGTTGGGGCTGACCTGGCGGCTGCGTGGTGGCCGGCAAGGTCGTCTTCACGGGGGCGGCCGGGAGGAAAGGGGCGCTCAGTGGCGTCTACAAACCACGCAGGCAAAAGAAGAGAGGGGTTATTTCTGTTATTTTGATACTGATCGCATTTGCAGCCCACCTTTGCTCCCCTTTGTGGAGGAACACCAGAGTGGTTAAAAAATACAAGTAACAACAAAATGAAAATGTATCTTAAGAAACATGCACATAATCTCATTCCATTTAGAAATGACTTCCTGTGAATGTATTTATTATACTTGATTTGTCTGTGTTTTATTGTTCTTTCTATATCCAGTAAACCAAGAAACAAAAAGGTAAAACAATGCAATATATGAAAAGAGGGTCAAATCCAATTGTGATGGGCACCGTTAGCTACTGTTTACAGGGGGTCACAATTCAGGCCTTATTCAGAGCCCCCTTCCCACAACCAACCGCTGCTTAAATCTGCTTCCATGGGGCTACATTTGTGGCTGTGAAAGGCAAGTCGGGCCTCAGCTCTGCACTGCTTTATTTGGCCAGATCTGCCCTTGCTAAGTCTCCCAAGCCAGGGCCTCTTGTCGCTACATGCATACTTCTCTCTCTCTCCACCAATCAGTGCTCAAATTAGAAGGGCAGGGGTTTTTGTGCTGTGCCCCTAGCTCATGTTTTTAGAGACCAATGAGAATGTTTGGATTCCTTACAAGCCTCCTCACTACCTTTCCCCTGTAACTGGAGCAGTGGAAGGCTCACACCCTGCAAAACCGAATGCTCTCCCTGATGTTGCATGCACTTCTCACATAAACAAGAACCCAGATTTACTGGCTCGCGAATGGACAGTTTGCCCTACCCCCACCCACAGCAGGTGAGTCTCCCCACCCCACCCCAGAATGGAGTAATGCATCACGCCTGCAACACATCACAGAACTGTAGATTTGGAAGGGGCCGCAAGGGCCATCTAGTCCAACCCCCTGCAATACATCGACTTTCTGCCCAGTGTGGAGCTCAAACCCATGACCCAGAGATTAAGAGTCTCAGAATGACCTTGATTTTTAAAAAGAAAAAGATGTGAAATCTGGTAACTTCTCATTCAGATCCCAAGAGATATACTCCACATGTTAATGTTATCAAATCTCCCCTGCTAAAATACAAGAGCCCCACCACCACCACCACTAAGCTGTGTTAGGATTCTGCCAGCTCCTGAAGGCACACCTGCATTCCTTTGATCTTCAGGTTTGAATGTCCTGCTTTAACTGCCATTTTAATCACTGTGCTGCTTTAATGGGCTCATTTCATTGTGCATTTTAATTGCCAATGTTTATTTTCACATTCTGATGAAGTTGTTTTATTGTATGTTTCATTTATGTGTTGTTTTGGTTAAAAAATTCTTTTTTATTTACCACTCGTAAACTGCTTAGAAGGAAAGGAAAGGAGAAATCCTATATAATAATGTCCAAGTTGTCCCTGCGTCCAGTTGTCCCGTGTGTCCCTGGGGTACTGCGCATGTACCCCAGAGACACAGGGATTGGACGGAGGGACAACGGCCAACCGCCGCTCCGCCAACCGCCGTTCCGAAGCCCAGTCTCATGCTGGAGGTGCGCGGCGAGGCGGCGGGGGAAAGAAGCGCTCCCCCCGGCAGCCTTGCCGCGCACCTCCGGCATGGGACGGCGCTTCCTCGGCCGAAGCGGCAGCGGGCGCCGAGGGAAGCCGGCTTTGGCTTGGCGGCGGCGGGAAGAAGAGGAGGAATTCCTCCTCTTTTTCCCACCGCCGCCAAGCCAGTCCCCAAGCCGAAGTGCGGCGCGGTGGGGGCTTTTCGCTGTTTGACTTCCCGGAGTGAAGGGGGAGGCAAACGGCAAAAAGCACCCGCCGCGCCGCACTTCGGCTCGGGGACTGGCTTGGCGGCGGCGGGAAGAAGGGGAGGAATTCCTCCCCTTCTTCCCGCCGCCGCCAAGCCAGTCTCCGAGCCAAAGTATGGCGCAGCGGGTTTTTTCGCCGTTTGCCTCCCCCTGGGGGGAAGGCAAACGGCGAAAAGCCGCCCCCCCCCCCCCGCGCCGCAATTCGGCTCTGCCCCCCGCGCGCTTTAGTTTGGGAAGCAGGCAGGGAGACGCAACAGCCCGGGAAGCTGCGGGCTGTTGCGTCTCCCTGCCTGCTTCCCCGAGCCGTAGCGCATCGGGGGACAGCCGAAGATCGGCGGGCGCTGTTTGCCGGGGTTGACAAACCCCGGCAAGTGGCGCCCGCCGATCTTCGTGTGACAGGCAGTGGGGAATGCAGGCAGGCAATAGAGCAAGCGCCTGCCTGCCTTCCCCGCCGCCAGTCCCCCGGTGCTTCGTGCAGCGCTGCTGGGTGCCGACCCGGCAGGCCGCTTCCTTGATCTGGCGGCCTGCCGGGTCGGCGCTGATCAGCGCTGCGCGGAGCACCGGATCGAGGAGCCGGCATGCATTCTAGCGCCCGTTTATTTAACGGGCTGAAGACACTAGTAATAATAATAAAGAGGATAGCATAGAAAGACAATTTTAATTTTGATTGAAAAAATGGGGAAAAAGATTGAATATATGAAAATTGCTAAAGAAGATTCTAAAACGAAAAATCAGTAAGGGGGGGCGGGGCGGCGGGGAAGTCCACAAGACAATGTTTAACAAAATAGATGATAAGAAATATATGTTTGTAATTGTTGTGTGTTTGTTATTGTTATAAGAGGCTTTATTTTCTTGTTTTTGTTTTTAGTCTTTGGTTTTTATTTTTGTTTTGTTTGTGTTTTTTGTCAGTGGTTGTTGTTTCATAAAAACAACAAGGAGAAGCCACCTCCTGAAGAAGGAGAAGGTTGCAAGCTCACCCATAAAACAGACTACAATTAAAAGTTTAAAAACTTCCAAAAACAATTTAAAGCATCTATGAAACAGTCTGAACAATAACAACAGCCACCCCTACAGCAGTGTTCTTCAACCCTGCGTTGCCAGATGTTGCTGGACTACAAATCCCATCATCCCCAGCCAACGTCACCAACGGACAAAGATGATGGGAGTAGCAGCCCAACAATATCTGGGGATCCAAGGACACTGCCCTAGACACTACCGAGTGCCCCCTCAACAGTCATCAGGCAACATTCCCTGCCTTACCTGGCCAGTGCTAGCGGGAGACTGCACTTGCGTAATCGGGTACTGGGTGGGCACAGGTGGGACTCCGGTGGGTAGTGCCAACACGCCCGGCGCCAACGGAACCGCAGGGGGCACAATGCCTGGCACCCCATAAGGAGGCTGTACCGGCTGCTGAGGGGGCGGGACCACAGGGTAGCCTGCCTGAAAGCCGCTGGGGGGGTAATACGGTGGCTGAGGAGGGACAGTCGTTAAAGCTGCAGGCTGCGCAAACCCTGGGGGGAGGAAGGAAGTAATAATAATTTAAAAATTATTTTATACATGAATTACTTCCTATTGAAGCATGTCTAGGCAATTTCACAAAACAGTAAAAATACAGAAAACCACTGCATATATAAAAATAGTTTTAAATTCTTACATAAACACACACACATAAAAAGTTTCAAACCCAATACAGAGTGTGACCTGGGGCACAAATAAAAAGATCTCTTAGAAGGCCTGCTGATAAAGAAAAGCCTTCAACGGGTGCTGAAAAGTGACGGCGACTGTCTGATACGTAATAGGAAGGCGTTCCAAATTAACATGCTGGTGGGCATGTGGGCAGGGACAGAAAGAAAAACAGGTGGAGCAATGAATCCAAATTTTACACAGTAAACTGTTCAAACTGTCTTTAATATTGTATTTTAATTGTTATAACCTGCTCCAAGACCTTACAATGAAGGGAGGATTGTTCAACAACAACAACAACAACAGGCTAGTTTCTACACGCAGACACACAGAGCCCTCTCACTCCTCCCATCAGGCAAACAAGAGGCATTATCAAGGACACATTCCAGCCAGGCAAAAGCACTCAAGGAGTATATGAAGCAAGGCCCGTGCAGAGGGTGTGTGGCTTGGGTAACACAAGAGGAACAGATGTGTCCCTCCAGGCCTAGCTATCTCCAGGTTTATGATCCCCCGCCCCAGCCTGAGGTTCCCCACCCTGTCCTTGCAAGCACAACAGGGAGCAACCAGGTGGCAACAGAGAGCTGTGTCACCCACCATTGCGATGCAGCCACGCCCCCCCCCCCCCCGGAATGGAAAGCCTGGGAGCATTTCTCCACCTGTGGGCTTTCATAATGGCAAATTTAACCCCAAAGTCTCTGGTTTCCATCTTTCATCCTCACTCCACCACCGAACTAAGTGTTGCACACTGTCAATACACACCTGTTATGGGGACTGCCGTGGTTATCTGGTTCACAAATCGCGAGTATTCAGCATGAACCTTGGAAGAGATAAAGCGAGATCAGATTGCTTCGGTTTCAATAAAGGATACTCATGCAAACCGACTGCTCTAGTGGGAGACCGTATAGCCCTGGTTAGGTGAGCCTAGTTGTATGCAAACTGCTAAGCTCCTCCTGTCCTGATTGGTTCTACTGCCCAATGCCACAAGTGGGAGTCTGTCTGGGGGCAGGGAAGGGGCTTCTTCAGTACCAGGGATGTGGTTCTCCAGGTGCTGCTGTGGTACTACAACTCTCACCAACCCCGAGCAAGCATGGCCAAAGGGCAGGGGGTGATGGGAGCAGCAGTCCGAAATGTCTGGAGGGCACCAGGTTGGGAGAGACTGCATTAAAACAACAGCATTTTTTAAAAAAGGAAATCAGAGCCATTACAAAATATAAAGAATTACTCAAGACTAGCACAATCACAAAAAGTCAGTTTCAACCGTCAGCTCCGATTTCCAAGTACAGTGGTGCCTCGCTAGACGAATGCCCTGTTAGACGAATTTCCCGCTATACGAATAGGTTTTGCGATCGGAGGTTGCCTCGCAAGACGATCACAAAACCTACAGGGCATTCCTCTAGCGAAAGGGGAACGAGCTGCAGCACAGGAAGAAGGCAAAGGAAGATCAGCTGAAAGGCGCTGACAGCTGATCTTCCTTTGCCTTCTTCTTGCGCTGCAGCTCCTTCCCCTTTGTGTTCCGCTAGTCTCTGCCGGTGAGGGGCAACCGGCAGAGACCAGGGGAACACAAAGGCTGTAGCGCGGGAAGAGGGGGGGGAGAAGTGGATTCTTCCCCCCGCCGCCAAGCCAGTCCACGGCAGGGGCTTTTCGGATCCTCCGCTTCCCCCCACACACACTGCCTGACAAGGCGGGGATGGGACAAGGCTTCTCCAGCCTCATCCGATCCCGGGCAGTGTGTGGTGGGGAAAAGCGGAGGATCCAAAAAGCGGAGGATCCGACACTGCGGGGATGGGACGAGGCTGGAGAAGCCTTGTCCGATCCCGGGCAGTGTGTGGTGGGGGAAAGCAGAGGATCCTCCACTCCCCCCCACCGCCCGACACTGCGGGGATGGGACGAGGTTTCTCCAGCCTCGTCCGATCCCCAGGCAGTGGGGGGGGGGGGGAGAAGCAGAGGATCCTGCGCTTCCCACCCCCACCGCCCGACACAGGCTTGCTAGGCGCCATTGGAACGGCGGCTAGCAAGCCTGCTGTTGCGAGAGGGGTGGCGGGAGCAGCGCCCAAAAGGAGCCCTTTAGGGCACTGCTCTCGCCGCCCACCCCCTCACCTGGGCGGGCTTGCTAGCCGCCGTTGGAATGGCGACTAGCAAGCCTGCTTTTGCGGGGGGGGGGCGGCGAAACACCCCCGCACCGGCGCGCTTTGGCCCCATCACCCGGAGCCGAAGCGCGCCGGTGTGGGGACTTTTCGCTGGCTGCCGAAAGCCCCGCTTTCCCCTCAGCCCGTCCGACACAGCACAGATCAGAGGCTTTTCCTCCGATCCCGCTGTGTCGGACGGGGTGGGGGGAAAGCTGGCGGCAGGGGAAGAGGAAGGAAGGAAGAGAAAGGGCTGCTTTCTCTTCCTTCGTTCCTCTCCCCCCCCCCCCGCCCAACAGAGCCCGCATCTGACGTGGATTCGGAAGCCCTGTCAAATGCTGGCTCTGTCGGGCGAGGCGGTGGAACACACCTCTCTTGGCTCGGGGAAGGCAGGCAGGCAAGAGAACAAGCGCCTGCCTGCCTTCCCCGAGCCAAAAGAGCAAGTATCGCTGCCGCCGCCAGGCCCCCGGAGCCCATAGGAACGCATTAATTGACTTTTAATGCGTTCCTATGGGAAACGGTGCCTCGCTACACGAAATTTTCGTAGGACGAATTGAGTCCTGGAATGAATTAATTTTGTCTAGCGAGGCACCACTGTATGAGGCGTTTTACCACAACTGCACCGTAACAAGAGCTGGGACAGCTCAATCGGTAGATCATGAGACACTTAATCTCAGGGTCATGGGTTCGAGCCCCAGGTTGCAGAGAGCTGGACCAGGTTGGCATTTGTGGTCCCTTCCAACTCTAAATTCTATGATTCTATGACAGCTGGCCAGTATGATTTGGAAGGCTTTCAAATTAGCAAAAAATGGAAGACATGCTGCTTTGTTCCAACAAGAATCCTTTTCACTAGGAGGGGCTGCCACAACCAAAGGATGCTGGATCCAGATTCCCATCAGGCCCCAGCCACCACTGCCAGGAAAGCTGTATATATATAGTGCAGAAAGAGATGGGAGCTTCACGTGACTTTGGCAAGAGAGTGCAATGGTAAAAAGAAGGGCTTACTTACTGTTTGCAACAGGTTCTCACAAAGCTTTTTGGCAGCTGCAAGGCCTTCTGGTTTTGGATGGCTGGAGGAGAGGAAATACAACACACACACAGACACGTCCCTGTCAAACTCCAGACATCCACAAAGATGGGCAAAAGGTTCCTACATAGAGGGGGGTGGGACTAGATCAGCGTTTCCCAAACTTGGGTCTCCAGCTGTTTTTGGACTACATCTCCCATCATCCCTAGCTACCAGGATCAGTGGTCAGGGATGATGGGAATTGTAGTTCAAAAACAGCTGGAGTTTGGGGAAACACTGGACTAGGTGTCCCCTGGGGCTCACTTCCGACCCTGCTATTCCAATGTTAGGAGTCACAAGTCCTTGCTCACCTGCTTCAAATCACCCAGAGATCCGCTAGTAAATCCCAACCTGCCTGCCACCCATCCCTGCATTCACCTGATCAGAAAGGCTTCGTAATTAAACTAAGCCAGCTCACCAAACTTGACATTGCAACTTTACACTTGGGGTGGCACACAGAAAGCCCATTCCTTCCCGGTGACAAAGCCCAATGGGCTCCCAGCTCCCTACCTGATGTAAATGTACATCGGCTCAAAGGCTTCTCGGCCAGAGGCAGGTTCGATGCACCCAGAGCCCTTCCCCCGGAGGAACACCTTGGCGCCGGTCTCGATCTGGATATGTTGCAAGTAGGAGCAGCCTGGGCCTTCGACTTTCTCCTTTACGTTGAAGGTAGGTACGGCGTGTTCCAAGCCAACAAACAATTTGTCCTGGACATAGTGCATCTGTACACACAGAGAGACACCTTTAAGGGTTGCATTTGACACCAAAATCAGGAAGGAGTGGGAATGGGTTAGAGGTCCCCTCTTCCCAGATGACCTGCTACGGTTACAACCCCCCCCCCTCCTTGGCAGTTCTTGTTTCGGTGGAAGGCCATAGCAAAGTGTCAGAGCATTTGCTTTGCATGCAGAAGGTCCCGGGATCAATCCCTGCCATCTCCGCATAGGGCTGGGAGAGAGAACCTTTTCCGACACCCTAGAGAACCATTCCCAATCAGGGTAAACAACATACAGCTAGATGGACGACTGGTCTTGACTCGGTATGAGGTGCGTATAGACAGGGGTAGCCAGTGTGGTGCCGTCGTCAAAATGTTACTGGACTACAACTCCCATCATCCTTGACCATCCTGAGGCCAATGGGAACTGTAGTCCAACATCACCTGGCAGGCACCACACTGTCTACATCTGTTTGTCCGATGGCACAGTGAGGTCTCCACTCTTTCTGCAAGCTGAACCCCTCTCTCCATCGTGTTTCTCTAAGAGGATGGTATCGACAGAGCCCAGCTGTACAGGCTCTGCCTTCTTAATCCTCTAGGTAAGGGAATCAAACTAAGCAGACATGGACAGTTCAACAGGCAAGCAGGTGTAAAGCAAAATGCAAGGCAGTGTTCAAAACTCCCATTGTTCTAGGTGTGCTTTGTGACAGAGAATTTCATTAGCGTGAGCAGTTTCTGAACTCTGGGTGCAGTACTGAGCCTAAGATTTCAGATTAAAACTGCACAGTGGAAGGAAAGGAAGACCCTTTTCTGCCTTCCCACTTCCAGCCACTCTCTGAAGACTGGAGAAGAGACCCTCTTAGGGGGGTGGGCAGGGGAAGCATGTATTTGTTTTTTGCAGTCTTCATATGAGGAATAGACTGTGTGAAAAATGAACATAAGATTTTAGCTGCAGTTCATTCATTTTCAGCTTTGTATTCTTCTTATTTAAAAAGCATGCCTAGACATTCCGTTGTTGCACCCATAACCTGGGTTTAAGGTGCCATTTAGCTCCTAGCTTTCATATCTCAGTTTCTAACTGATGCAAGGATAAAGACACAAGGACTTGGCCAATACGTACTCCTCCTGACTGGAAGGAGGGCTTCTGGCCAACAGCCGGAGGCAGCTGAGTGATGGGGGCAGGTTGGTGGTAGACGGTAACTGTAGCTCCGTTGAAAGTTGGACTGGATCCAGTGGCAGCTTTCACGACGCCGTTTGTAATGATTTCCTTGATTCGGTTTACTGCTCCTGTAAGGCAAAAAGAAATAAACAACTTTAGTCCTATGAAAAGAAGGGACATTGGGGTCACAATCATTATTCATTAAGGATATAGAACTGCTATCTGTGTTGGATTTGAATTGTTTTCATGTAGGTTTGCTCTTGCTGCTTTATAGTATCGTGTGAAGGACACTCTGCATGAAGCCCTGGAGAGCTGCTGCCAGACAACGTAGACGGTACTGAGCTACATGGACCAGTGGACCTGACCCAGCATAAGACAACTCCTTATGTTCCCAAGGACATGCTCCTTGAGGGGAAGGTCTGCAGCCTGGTGGCAGAGCATCTACTCTGCAAGCAGAAGGTCCAAGGTTCAATCCACCAGCATCTCAAGACAGGGCTGGGAGAGACTCCCTGTCTGAAAGCTTGGAGAGCTGCTGCCAGTCAGGGTAGACAATATTGAGCTGCATGGGCTAGTGGTCTGACCCAAGTATAAGGCCTATACTCCTATCATGCAGTTATAGTTCTGGAAAAGACCTTGATGGCCATATAGTCCAACCCCTTGTTTAATGCAAGGTTTATAATGTTGGAGGCAACCACAGCAACCCCTAACAGATGGCTGCCCAGCGGAAAAATTAAGCAACAACACAACTTCAAATTCAATAACAACTCTGTGCTTGTTAGGCTAACTGTCCCTTAGTCAAGTGAACTAACCTTGGCTGTGTACACACTATACCTTAAAAGTGCATTTTAAACACATTATTCCCCTTAAAGAGTTTATCTGTTGTTTATCTTGCAATTCATAGCAACCCTTAACAAGCTACAGTGCCCAGAATTCTTTGGAGGGAAATAATGTGCTTTATAGATACAGCACAGACACAGCCATACTCTACCCAGGGTGTTGAATCAGAGCTTACTTACTATCCACCAGTTCTCGCGTTTGCCCCTGGACGTGCAAGTACAATGGACGATCTCTGCAAAACACAAGTTTTAATATTTTTTATAAATTTTAAACTGAAACATAGGTCTCCACTGGAGGCAGTCAATGTCACTGGAACTCTGGGAATAAACTGTAGTCTGCCCCATAGGGGATAAAATGCTGCGCTTGGGGGCACTCTTATGGTGAGGGCTCTCTGTCCTTGACATTGGGCAGTGTGTGTGTTTGCTCCCATTAAAAGGGATTTGCAGGAAGGTAGCTGTTTGGTGGGGGGGAAGTCATCCTAGTTTTGCAAACTAAAGAATGGTAATGGTGGAAGAGCAGAGGATTGCTTGTTGCTTCCTTCATCCAAGAAGATTTGACTTGGACAGTTTTAACTTTGATCAACTGAGCAGCCAAGTCACATAGCTTATAAAAATGCACAAACATAGCTGATCTCCTCATTCAGGTCCAATATCTAATTCATAAACACTCATTCTTCTACAGACTGTTTAATCCTGGAGAGAACCCGAGGAGGAAATTGAAGAAGATACAAACCCAGGTCCAACTTTTGCTTTCTCTTCTGCAGTCATGTACCTCCCCCGAGTTGAGACTGCGGCTCCGCTCAGCCTACTTATCTGCAGATACGAAGGGACAAAGAATTGCTCAGATTAGGAAATGCAGTAAAATCCCTGCTGAATCAGGAGAAAGGCTCACGTAGTCCAGCAGCCCCAATTTCCTACAGCAGCCCTTGGAAAGCCTCAAGGGGAAGCTCACAAGTCAGGCCTGTAATAGCCTTCCTTCACCCATTCATACACCAACAATTTGTCCTCAGCAACTGTTAAGCAGGCCCCATCTGCACAACATAAAGATACTGTGTTATGCTTCACACCATAAGGATACTGAGAGCTGTTAGAAGACCTCCTATTTCCAGTACAGAGCAACAAATCCTAGAGTTCCCTGGAAAGAGGGAGCGAAAGCTAAACTACTTTGGGAACTGTAGCTTTGTCTCCCAATAGCTCTCACCATCTTTAACGAACTACAGTTCCAATAATTTAGAGGAGGGAGGGGAAAGAATCATGACTGTTCAAATTGCTATAATGCTGCTTTAAATGTATGGTGCAACAAGGACCTCAGACATGCACTGATTCTGGAGCTTCCATTTAGCTAGGATTGCCAATATTTAATGAACCAAAGCAAAGTGGCAAGGAATCTGTTTGCATGCAGAAGGTCCCAAGTTCAGCCCCTGGCATCAAATAAGGCTGGAAGAGAACTCCCATCCCATCTGAAACCCTGAAGAGCCGCTGCAAGTCAACCTTGACAGTGCTGAGCTAGATGGACTAATAGCCGGACTAATGCTCCCTCCCCCAAGACTTGCTTAACAGCTATCGACACCCAGATGTTCCAAAGGTTGGACAGGGTTTCAACAGGAGCACCAGGCATATCAGCTGGAAAATCCCCCAGAGCCACCTGGAAACCCATAGGACCAATCACCCACAAGCAGCACAGACCTCATCCTGCGTCTGCCCTCTCGTCAGGAGGTTTCGGCATGTAAGAGGCACGTCGTTTATCTCCACTTCTGCGACGACAAGATCATCTTTGCTTTTGCTCGCAGCCGGGCCTTTTCCAGGAGCCTGAAGCTGTTAACAGATCAAACAATGGGCACTGTAAGGGGGCGGAGTTACAGAGAACAGCCCCCCATCATAAAGTCCAGCTCCTCAACCAGTCAGAGCTCCAGCAGCGGGTCCAGTGAAGGGCAGGAAGAAGTGAGCAGGTCGGTACAGGGCTCCGGCAGCATCCAAGAGCTGCAACTGCAGCCTAGAGCTCCTATACAGGAAATGGCCAGCGGCGGAGCATCGGACAGGCACCCTTTTCCTCCAATGCCTGATCTGAGGCGTGCCAGCTCCCGTAGGAGCAAGGGGTGGTGCTTTGGGGTCCCCAAACTACTTTGCTGGGCGCGTAGCCGAAAAGCACCATTAAAGACATGACGGTGTGGAGCGTTGTTACTCGAGGGTAGCCACCAGCATCCCTGACAGGCACCAAGACACATAAGCCCCACCCTTTGTGCACTCACCCGCCCCCCTCCATCCGGTCAAGGAGGAGGCATGATCAGAGTTCAAGGGCACATTTAAGCCAGGCAGAAACACTCAATGAGGGTGTGAAGCAGGGCTGGCAAGGGGTGTGGCCTGGGGAGAGGAGGTGCGGCCTGAGGAGAGTGCCAAGGGCCTACAGAGAGGTCTGGTTTGTTTTTGTTTTTCATTTTCAGTTACAGACATTCATTTCTTTCACTAATACAACACCTTATACAATGATAATCATCTATTCCCAGATAGGCTGGGAAGTCTTCTTATGATAGAGTCCAGAATGACTGAAATTCTGGAGTTTTGGGGGGGCAAATTCAAGACCATAGCTGCAGCACCAGTAAAATAAAGATTTTAGAAATACAGTACTTATCTTAATGGGGGCCTAAGGGAGGTGTTGGGGACTTCTTAGGGAATGTGGACCCAGTTAGGCAATGCTGGGCTTGGTGAATTAATTTTTGAACAGTTTCTTGTCAACATTGTCTACTTTCAGTATTGCTGGGTGTTATGAGCTCATTTTGAACTGTTTTCATATCATTGTTTGCGGCTTGTGATATGTTGCTACAGATCTGCCTGTCTCACAATTGCTATTTTGTTTTGTTCTTAAGGCAAACCACTTTGAACACAATACATATGAAAAGCTAAGCGGACAAATGAAAAAAGGGCACGGTGATTGCAGAACAAAACTTCATTACAACCCACTGATAGCCAACGCAAGGGGTTATACCCAACCATGTCAACCCACTGTAATTAATTTCAATGGGTTTGATATGCCCCAGTACACATTTGGCCAGAAGTCAGGAAACAATGGGCAAATAGTTAATAGCATGAGTGAACAAGTCCAAATCCTAAATTTGAGACTTCAGCTGTGTACACATCAGAGCACATGGCTCCCCCCAAAGAATCCTGGGAACTTTAATTTAACCTTCACTGAGCTACAAAGCTCAGCACCCATAACAACCTACCATTCCCAGTATTCTGGGAGTGTGCTTTAAATGGATGGTGTGTATACAGCTTTCTTTTCTCAACCATCATGAAAGTTAAAGGGCTTCTTGCTTTAGAAATCTGATGCCTTCATCCAGCCAGCCACTGACCTTGTCCGTTGAATTCGCCGTTGGTTTCAGCTTCCCTTTGGCCATTAACATGGCATTGATTTTGGCTGCCACGGCAGCGGCTGCATCCAGAGCTCCCAGTGGGGCCGCTGAGCCCTCAGACCCTGACATCCCAGATACACTATCTCCGCTGCCCTGGACAGGCCGGCCAGCCACAGGAGTGGTTGCAGGAAGGAGGAAGAGAGCTGGAGACGGGCCAGGCTGGTCCCATTTGCTGCGTCGCCTGGGGAAAAAACAAATTAAACCTTCAGATTCCCTCCGGGGCTGCTCCTGTTCCTTGATCTCCTCACTCCATAAGGCTTAGTTAGCACTTTTGACACATGTCGATGGCTCAAAAACACAGCTGTGTGTGCCGTTTCTAAAATCCCGGCAACAACAGCAGCCTTAGAGGATAAGACAATATTTAAGGTAGATTTTTGGGGACGCAGGTGGCACTGTGGGTTAAACCACAGAGCCTAGGGCTTGCCAATCAGAAGGTCGGCGGTTCGAATCCCCGCGACAGGGTGAGCTCCCATTGCTCAGTGCCAGCTCCTGCCAACCTAGCAGTTCGAAAGCATGTCAAAGTGCAAGTAGATAAATAGGTATCGCTCCAAGCGGGAAGGTAAACGGCGTTTCCATGTGCTGCTCTGGTTCGCCAGAAGCGGTTTAGTCATGCTGGACACATGACCTGGAAGCTGTACGCCGGCTCCCTCAGCCAGTAAAGCGAGATGAGCACCACAACCCCAGAGTCAGTCACCACTGGTCCTAATGGTCAGGGGTGTCTTTACCTTTAAGGTAGATTTACAGCCTACCTGATCTCATAAGCCTGGGGCGGGAGACCTGCGGCCCACGAGGTGTTGCTGGACCACAACTCCCATCCCCCCGACCATGCTGGCTGGGGACTGGCGGGAGTTGGTAGTCCAGCGACGTCTGGAGGGCCTCAGGGGGACCCCAGCACGGACGAAGCCCATAAATGGGCTCCTCCTCCACCGCCAGGCCTCTCCCTCTCCCTCCACCACAACTTTCCCTTCCCGGCCTCCCCTCTCGCTCGGCCTCGCAGCCGCGGCCTCCTCACCCTCCCGAGGCCCCATGCTCTCGCTGTCCCGCGCTCCCCGTTGACATGGCTCAGACGACCCTCTCCAGGCCGCCGCCGCTACCGCCGCCTTCTCCGCTCTGCTGAGAAACTTCCCCCCTCGCGTCACTTCCGCTCCGCCGCCGCCGCGAACGACGAAGGCGTCACTTCCGCTCGTTGTCGTAGCGACGGTGAAAGGTTGTTCGGGAAAGAGAATGCCTGGCACCATAGCGTTAGTAAAGAAGGTAGAGGGACGCACGTGTGCTCAGGTTCCGGCTTTATACTTGTACTGCTTATTGATTTAATATTTTGATTGTTTTCTTGCTATTTTATTATTTCATTTATTTGCTTACTCTGGTTTTTTTTTGCTTATATGATATTTATTGTTTCATTTATTTGCTTGCTGTTTTATGATGTTGTTTTTTGTATTTATCATTTTATTTATTTAGAGGCATTTCTAAACGATAATATATATTTAAAAGAAAAGAAAACTCTAAACAATAGATACACATTTTAAAAAATCCCAAAAATCAATTGAAACGAAAACGCAGTTAATAAATCTTTTACATGTATATGTATGTTGTTGTTGTTTAGTCGTTTAGTCGTGTCCGACTCTTCGTGACCCCATGGACCATAGCACGCCAGGCACTCCTGTCTTGCACTGCCTCCCGCAGTTTGGTCAAACTCATGTTCGTAGCTTCGAGAACACTGTCCAACCATCTTGTCCTCTGTCGTCCCCTTCTCCTAGTGCCCTCAATCTTTCCCAACATCAGGGTCTTTTCCAAGGATTCTTCTCTTCTCATGAGGTGGCCAAAGTATTGGAGCCTCAGCTTCACGATCTGTCCTTCCAGGGAGCACTCAGGGCTGATTTCCTTAAGAATGGATAGGTTTGATCTTCTTGCAGTCCATGGGACTCTCAAGAGTCTCCTCCAGCACCATATGTATATGTATACCGTATGTATATGTATATAATAATAATAATAATAATAATAATAATAATAATAATAATAATAAATTTTTATTTATACCCCGCCCTATATGTATACGTATGGTCCCCTGCTCCTTCCCCTGTATGGAAGTGGGAACTTGTCTATAGAAGTCAATTTGTAAGAAACGAATTCTGGTGGAAATGTCTCCTTTTGACCTTAAGTACCGTGAGCTCCAAGAGATATGAGGCAGCTAATTATTGCCAGTCATTATTCAGGGTTCATGCTGTTTCTAATTATTTAGAAATTAGGTGGAAAATTATTTAGCCAATAACAACATGAAACAAGTGTGCCAAGGACTGCAGCACCTAACCGACTACAAGGGCAATACGAGGAACATGGTTAAGGCTGATGATTCCATTGGCAGAGGAGCTGAACATCTTTCTTTGCTCACTATGAGGGTAAAAGATTGAACACTTTAGCCCCTGCCTGCCAGCCTTCAAACGCTTAGCCACTCATTCTATATGATCATCAAGTGAAAGCTGCATTGAAGGCAGTGAATCCCAGTAAATTGGCTGCCTCAGATGGGGTGCTGGGGATAGTGGTCAAAAATTGTGCTGATCAAGTAGCAGGGGTCCTGACAAAGATTTTTAACATCTCCCTGCAAACGGCTTGTGTTCCATCATGTTAAAAGCAGCTACTATTGTCCCAGTTCCAAAGAAAATGGCAATTACCTTGCCTGAATGACTACGGACCTATTGCATTAACATCTGTAGTGATTAAATGCTTCGAAAGACTGGTCCTTCAGCACCTTAGAACTTGCTTTCCGCCGGACTTTGATAAACATCAGTTTGCCTATAGAAGAAATAGGTCCACAGATGATGCGATAGCTACCGCCTTTCATCTTGCAACAAGTCATCTAGAGAAACCGGAGAACTATGTCAGGATGTTGTTTATTGATTATAGCTTGGCTTTTAATAGAAGGAGGAGGAGGAGGAGGAGGAGGAGGAGAAGGAGGAGGAGGAGGAGGAGAAGAAGAAGAAGAAGAAGAAGAAGAAGAAGAAGAAGAAGAAGAAGAAGAAGAAGAAGAAGAAGAAGAAGAAGAAGAAGACGCACGAGCAGAAAGGGACAGGGAGGGAAGAGGGGAAAATCAAAGATAGGCACCAATTCTTAAACAGCTGTTATAATGATCAGACGACACATTTGAAGGATAGGAAGTGCCTGATGGAGATGCTTTTTCAGCAGAGCTAATGGGGTGAGCCCTGCTTCCCATCTCCTCCATGAAGGCAGTCTGGCTGCTCCTAGGTGACAATTGATGGAGAGCAGGCCTGATTTAACCTATAATATTGTCACTGGCCTACTTTGCCGGGCTGTCGCAACCACTTCCAGTATACAGTGAGGAATATTGCAGGCTGAAACAAAGCAGGGCGGTTCCAGCTGATCTTCCTTCATGGTCACCTAGCAGAAGCCATTCCACCAGATCTCGCGAACAGTTTCCAACTGCTAGGCATCTGGGGAATTCTCCTTATACATACCCTTTTTTTTCTTGAAACAACCATCTCCATTTACCCACATGAAGCTCACTGTTTGACCTTGGCCCAGTCATCTTCTTTCACCCATAACCTACCTCACAGCCAGCATTCAAAACTCCCATTGTTCTAGGCGCATTTTGCGACGGGGAATTTCATTAGCGCGAGCAGTTTCTGAGCTCTGGGCGCAGTACTGAGCCTAATATTTCAGATTAAAACTGCAGAGTGGAAGGAAAGGAGGACCTTTTTCTGCCTCCCCACTTCCAGCTACTCTCTGAAGACTGGAGAAGAGACCCTCTTAAAAATATATGGGGGTGGGCACAGAAAGGACTAGAGTAGACCATGTGGGAAATGAACATAATATTTTAGCTGCAGTTCAATTTTTTTCCAGCTTTGTATTCTTGTTATTTAAAAAGTGCACCGTTGCTGTGCCCATAACCTAGGTTAAAGGTGCCATTTAACTCCTAGCTTTCATATCTCAGTTTCTAACACTGCTCACACGGTTGTCCTATGGATAAAAATGGGGAGAGGCAGAGCCATGTGTGCCACCTCCTTTGAAGATATCTGAGATATAAATATAATAATATTTACTCCCACAAAAGTAGCTTGATCAATGTCGAAAGATGGATGGGGAAAAAATTATAAAAAAATAAATGTGTCCATCGTGGGAAGGGATGCTTCTGTATTCATTTCGAAATCTCTTTTATAATGCTTGCCTGTCTGTAGCTGCTGCCTGCAATCCTGAAGTCATAGGACCAGGCTGGAGGTTGTCGCTTGTTTCCTTGTCGGTTAGGAAGCAACACTAAAATAAACTTGAGCTACATGAAGCCAAGGAAATGACTCACTTTCAGTCACATCTCCTCACACAGACACACAAACCCCTCGCTTCTGCTCTTCCTGTCCATGTTCTTTATCACGGCCAGGCCAGGGAGCGTGTGTATAAGCCACAGATTGTGCGGAACTTTATGTCTGATAAATTCAAGATGAAATGAACCTCGCCTTTTTCAATCTCCTTTCACGCCTCTGCCTGACAGGGCCCCCTCTGCACCATGCATTATGGGTTGCCCCAGCCACTGTGGGCGGCTTCCGACATATATAAAAACATAATAAAACATTAAGCATTTTTTTAAAAACTTCCCTATACGGGGCTGCCTTCTAAAGGTTGCAGTGCTATTTATTTCCTTGGCTCTGGGGTTGCATAAATCCATACCCTGCATTGGCTCCCAGTACGTTTCCGAGCACAATTCAAAGTGTTGGTGCTGACCTTTAAAGCCCTAAACGGCCTCGGTCCAGTATACCTGAAGGAGCGTCTCCACCTCCATCGCTCTGCCCAGACACTGAGGTCCAGCACTGAGGGCCTTCTGGCGGTTCCCTCGTTGCGAGATGCCAAGTTGCAGGGAACCAGGCAGAGGGCTTTCTCGGTAGTGGCACCCACCCTGTGGAACGTCCTCCCACCAGATGTCAAAAAGAAAAATAACTACCAGACTTTTAGAGGACATCTGAAGGCAGTCCTGTTTAGGGAAGCTTTTAATCTTTAAGAAATTAGTGTATTCTAATATTTCTGTTGGAAGCCGCCCAGAGTGGCTGGGGAAACCCAACCAGATGGGCGGGGTATAAATAATAAATTATTATTATTACCCTCCAACATTTATTGGATGAAAATAGGGGCGTCCTAAGGAAAAGCAGGGCATTCTGGGATCGATTAAAAAACTGGGACGGCTTTTCCCTTCTTCCTCTCTTGCATCTGAGATGACTGCTTGTACCAGTTCTTGTCAGGAGATAAGGACATGTTTTACCATTTATTATTGCATTCATACCCCACCTTTCCTACTCTCTCCATCTTATCCTCACAATAAACCTGTTGAGCAGGTTAAGGCCGGGAGTGTGTGTGACTGGCCCAAGGCCACCCAATGAGCTTCGTGGCTGAGTGGGGATTTGAACTCTTGCCTCCCAGGACCTAGTCCAACAGTCTTAACAACTACACCACACTGTCTCTCAGTGCGTTGGGGTCTCCTACAGATGGAAAATTCAACGAAACGGAGATGGCAGCAAAGCTACGAATTCCGACCCATTTAGAGAGCCAGCATTACCTCGATATTGTTTACTGTTGCTTCAGGGCTTTTGAAAGCAAACCACCACCTGCAGGCTACCAAAGGCTGTGGTCAGTTTCTGTGAAATTTGACAAATGCAGCCTGCAGTAAATGAACCACAGGCTTAGCAGCTGTCATAGAAATTATTGCTCGGTGGAGGCCTTTCGACACACGGCTGCAGGCAATTTTTCATTTAGTTAACAGTGTTCTTCAACCTTCGGCTACAACTCCGATCATCCCTAACATTGGCTAAGCAGGTCTGGAGATGATGAGAGTTGTAATTCAACGCTATCTAGGGACCCAGAGTTGAAGAACACTAGTTCCAGCAACTTGTATTCAGAAGCATTACATAGTCATTGCAGCTACCGTAGTAGCCATTGGTAGCCTTTCCCTCCATTAAATTGTCTAATCTTCTTTCAAACCACCACTACTTATAAAACAATGTTGTTGTTTAGTCGTGTCCAACTCTTTGTGACCCCATGGACCAGAGCACGCCAGGCACTCCTGTCTTTCACTGCCTCCCGCAGTTTGGTCAAACTCATGTTCGTAGCTTCGAGAACACTGTCCAACCATCTTGTCCTCTGTCGTCCCCTTCTCCTAGTGCCCTCAATCTTTCCCAACATCAGAGTCTTTTCCAGGGAGTCTTCTCTTCTCATGAGGTGGCCAAAGTATTTCGAGCCTCAGCTTCAGGATCTTTCCTTCCAGTGAGCACTCAGGGCTGATTTCCTTCAGAATGGATAGGTTTGATCTTCTTGCAGTCCGTGGGACTCTCAAGAGTCTCTTCCAGCACCATAATTCAAATAAAACCATAGTCAGCCTTAATGGCCAGGAAGTAACATATGATCAAGTTCTACCGGTAGGAAACCTAATTAACACGATGGTTACTGTGGACCGATCAGGAAGGCACTACCAGAATTCAATTCGCTTCTGCATAAATAATACTACATGGCAAACTTTGCTTGCACCAGGCATTCTACCAGTGTGGTGTAGTGGTTAGAGTGCTGGATTAAGTCCTGGGAGACCAAGGTTCGAATTCCCGCTCAGCCAAGAAGCTCACTGGTGACCTTGGGCCAGTCACTGTCTCACAGACTAATCTACCTCACAGGGTTGTTGTGAAGGTAAAAGGGAGAGGGAGAGAAACATGCATGCCACTTTGAGCTCCTTGGAGGAAAAGGCGGAATATAAATGCAATAAAATAAATAAATGAACAAACTCCAACTGAAACCCACAAATATGCATGTTGCAAAATTTATGATTACTATCCCTTCAATATTTTTGTGTTGGGGCAGGGGGTGTTGGACAGCTGTGGAACAGAGAAACAGAGAGAGACAGTGAACACATTTATGTTTTATTACATTTATTTATTTAGCATTTCCAGGGCTACTTGCAGCATATAATAAAAATCATATGTATACAGAGCAATCTAGTGAAACAGATGAGTGCAGAGATAGTAGTCTCCAACATAATCAAATCAGCAACTTTTAAAACAGGCTTAGAAGGCGGAGTTTCTTGGTTGTAATGATCCGTAGGTCGTCTGCAGACTGTCAGTATTTTGTCAGAAGGATTCAGGCACAAACTGGACAGGTAGGTAGGTTTAATTGAAGTGCAAATATACTACTTTTTTTATTTTAAAAAAACCACTAGGGTTGCCAGACTCAATAGAAGACAGGACTCCTGTGCCTTTAATTGCCCTGCTCTCTTTTGTGTCTGGAAACCTTAAAGAGAAACCAGCAGACCCTTTGCTTGGAAATTAAACAAAGGGTCTGCTGGTTTCTCTTTAAGGTTTCCAGACTCAAAAGAGAGCAGGGCAATTCAAGGCACAGAAGTCCTGTCCTCTATTGAGTCTGGCAACCCTAAAAACCACCCACAGAGGCAGAGTTTTGATGACATGGAAAGTGATTGGAAAGTACATTTAAAAGTGTGTGATGAACAATTGGCTAATGGGAATATAAGTAAACACAAGCAAACCAGGAGGAATGCACTTTGCCATATAGCCTTCCTGCAAACCAGAGCATAGCTGCCAAGTTCTCCCTTTTTTAAGGGAAATTCCCTTATGCTGAATAGGCTTCCTCGCGAGAAAAGGGAAAACTTGGCAGCTATGAACCAGAGGTGTAGTGGTCTGGGGTCACAGGGGGTTGAAGACCCTGTTACTATATCTGCAGGCTGCAGCAAGGTCCCAGAAGAGTCCAGGAGTTGCCCGATCAGGGTGAAATGAGAGCGTTTTACGCACTGAAATGTCTTTCCCCCCCCTTTCTGCCAAAGAGGCATACACAACGGCAAAGTATTCGTTTAAAAATGTATCTATTTAGTGAAAATAACATACAAAAATGCATAATGTTAGGGGAAATTTGTTGCAAAAATATCTATATTAGTCAAAGCTAATAAATATGTTAGGAGAATTCTGTACTCAGATGCTGATGATTTTAAAGAACAATAATCTGCAAATTAGGAACAAAGGAAATGTACCAAGTGAGACCATCGGTCCATCTAGCCCAGTATTGTCCACGCTGATTGGCCACAGCTGTTCAGGATTTAATACAGGAGGTGTTCCCAGCTCTATGAGCCACGGCTCCTCCCCAGTGTTGTGGAAATGTGGAGAAATGAAGACTGGGAAGAAGAGGAACTTGGAGAACCAAAACTGACAAATCTGTCCATCCCTAACTCCCAGCCAGGAATCTGGATTGCACCCACCTTGCTAAGCTATTGACATGATTTTCCAAACAAGCTATGGACATGTTATTTAAAAACAGCAGGAGAAAAGAGCCACAACTATTATTATTATTTTTTAAAAAAATACAGATTAATAAAAGCTGGCACTTCTTTCTTGCTCACCCTCAAGCTGTCCCGCCGTGGAAGACGTCAAATGAGATCAGCAAACGTAAGGGTTGCTAATACAACAGGCAAGATCTGTGGTAGGTTGGGGAATCTGTGGTCAGCCATGAGCTGTAGGACTCCACCTCCCATCATCCCCAGCCAGCGTGGCCAATGATCAGGGATGATGGGAGTTGTAGTCCAGCAACATCTGCAGGGCCCTTCTTGGTCTACTGTACTGCACCATCAAAATCACTTTAGGCGATGTGCCGGCAAGGTGGCATATTCCATGCAGGTACAGCAGAGACATTCCTTCTTCTGGCGTCAAAATTTAGGTGCGCAAATTCAGGTGTTGAGGAGGGGTCTCCACAAGAGAGCGTTGCTATCCCACCAAGGATACTGCTTCCGCAGGGGACTCCGCCTTTGGGTCAATTTTAGGGAGCTCAAGAGTTTGATAAGTTCCGGGATCCTGAGCGCCAAGGCCCTGTAAATAAAGAGAAAGAGAGAGATGGGTCAGGGAAAGCAAACATGCCTAAGTTAGGCAAAATTCACACTAAAAGGCATGTGAAATTTCACGAGGATGGGCTATTGTGGTGCTTTAAATGTACGGTGTGGATACCGCCTGAGCGGAGGCGGCCTTTCCATCACCAGCACCCCGAATTTTAGAGAGGGACAATTATGCCATCCCCTAACTTTCGTCATTCAAAGGCCCCACCTCCCTGTCGAGGCGAATCTGAACTGAAAACTTCCTCCACAGTACAAAAAGCATATTGCTTCTTTCCTGTGATCATTCTGTTGTTCAGTAAAACAGACATTAACTCAGGCATGTCAAACCTGCGGCCCTCCAGATGTTTTGGCCTACAACTCCCATGATCCCTAGCTAGCAGGACCAGTGGTTGGGGAAGATGGGAATTGTAGTCCAAAACATCTGGAGGGCCGCAGGTTTGACATGCCTGCATTAACTGATTGAAAACACACACACACACACGCACACACACACACACTCTCTCTCTCTCTCTCTCTCTCCTGGTTGGCAACAAGATTGATAGCATGATAAATAGATTACAAGTCTTCCAACAGTAGTGAAAAAAACACGGCTATATTTATAACCAGCTGCCATTTATACTTGGTTTTATCCGCTTTTGAAGCTTGTTCACTACTTTAAGCACTAAAACTAAAATGGATGGTGGCTAACAGATTGAGGTTGAATCCTGACAGGATAGAAGTACTGTTCGTGGGGGACAGGAGGCGGGCAGGTGTGGAGGATTCCCTGGTTCTGAATGGGGTAACTGTGCCCCTGAAGGACCAGGTGTGCAGCCTGGGAGTCATTTTGGACTCACAGCTGTCCATGGAGGCGCAGGTCAATTCTGTGTCCAGGGCAGCTGTCTATCAGGCTCCATCTAGTACGCAGGCTGAGACCCTACCTGCCTGCAGACTGTCTAGCAAGAGTGGTGCATGCTCTAGTTATCTCCCGCTTGGACTACTGCAATGCGCTCTACGTGGGGCTACCCTTGAAGGTGACTCGGAAACTACAACTAATCCAGAATGCGGCAGCTAGACTGGTGACTGGGAGCGGCTGCCAAGACCACATAACACCAGTCTTGAAAGATCTACATTGGCTCCCAGTACGTTTCCGAGCACAATTCAAAGTGTTGGTGCTGACCTTTAAAGCCCTAAATGGCCTCGGTCCAGTATACCTGAAGGAGCGTCTCCACCTCCATCATTCTGCCCGGACACTGAGGTCCAGCACCGAGGGCCTTCTGGCGGTTCCCTCGTTGCGAGAAGCCAAGTTGCAGGGAACTAGGCTAAGGGCCTTCTCGGTAGTGGCACCTGCCCTGTGGAACGCCCTCCCAACAGATGTCAAAGAGGAAAACAACTACCAGACTTTCAGAAGACATCTGAAGGCAGCCCTGTTCAGGGAGGCTTTTAATGTTTAATAGATTACTGTGTTTTATTTTTCTGTTGGAAGCCGCCCAGAGGGTATAAATAAATTATTATTATTATTATTATTATTATTATTATTATTAAAACAACAACACAGGGATAGCCAACTGGGCCTGTGAGAACAGGATGCTGGACTAGAGGGGCTTTGGCCTGATCCAGCAGATTCTGCTTATGTCTTTACAGGATTAGGCAAATTTATGGATGATTAGACTATCAATGGCTATGGACTTCATCCAATACTGGAGGCAGTAATACTTCTGAATACCAATTTCTGGGAATCCCAAGGGCTGAGAGTTGCTGTTGAGCTTGGGACCCCATCCCCTCTGTCAAAGGTGCTGATGTGGCTACTCTAGAGTAACGACTCATCGCGGCATAGTCTTTTTAGACTTTTATTAAGTGCTGATTATTTACAGTGCTCAGAGCGATCTATATACATGTTTACGGTGAGGTGTCAGTACCTCCGAATGGAGATTGGCGCGTTTTCTTCCAGCAAAGCAGCTTTGGGAGACCCAACCTCTTCCCCCTACGTTTTTGGCGCAATTCCGGAGTTGGGGGAATTGGCCTTCCCCCTGGGATCCCCCTTTCCTGTCCCACCTGGGTGATGGGCTCCGCAACCTTGCCTGAGCCTCGGACACCACTTCCTGATTCTCCGCTGGAGGCAGAGCTCTCCCTGCTCTCCCCAGCGCTTGGGGATGGGCTGGAACTTAAGATGGGAGGGACTTCCCTATATCCCTTGTCCCTCACACCCTCCAACATACTGAGTTCTATGTGCGTCTTCCCGGCTGTCTTCCCGCCCAAGTCACGTGACCCGTGCAAGATTACGGAGCTGAAAATACGTGTTTTGGGGAAAAACTGTGCTCTCACACAACAGCACCATGCAATATTGTGGCCCACCCCAAAAGCTATTTTTTTCAGGGTGAGATCTCAAAATAACCACCATGCTCTCGCTGGGGGAAAATGGGATGTTCCGGTTTTTCCGGGACACTTGCTGGGTATGGGGGATCCCTCAGGCATCTGGTCGGCCACTGTGAGAACAGCACATTGCATTGCACTAGATAAGCCATTGGCCTGATCCCGCAGCCAGGCTCTTGCCTCGTTCTTATGCCTGAATCCCTGGACAGCCTCTGCCAGTCAGTGTTGGCAATCATGAGCTAGATGGAGCAGCGGTCTCGCTAAGATTGAAGGCAGCTTCCTGTGTTCCTATCCCAGACCTGCCCCATAAAACCTTTGGCAGACACTTACGGTATAGATTCCTTCCACTTTCTGCAAAAGAGGAAGACAAAGAATGGCATGAGATTTCCGAGGAACAGAAAGCAAAACAATATAACGCACCCCCTTCCCTTTCCCTTTCCCTACTCTGCATCTTCACCAGGCTGTGTAAACACCAAGCCTTTAAAGCTCATTCTTTCCCTCAAAGGATTCTGGGTGCTGTCGTTTACCCTTCACAGAGTTACAATTCCCAAAAACTCTTAGCAAACTACAGTGCCCAGAATTCTTTGAGGGGGGAATATCCCTCGAATGTGCTTTAAAGGGAGAGTGCCCACCCACCGACTCTGCTCTTTCTTTCAGAAGGGATGAAATAAAAGCAGAAGAAAAGACAAAAGCAAGGTCCAAAGCATGAATGCGCTAAATCTCTATTCGAAGCAGAGAGGGTGCAAAAGCCACAATAACTTCTGTAAACAAAGCACTGTCTCCTTTGTCTACCCCTCGCCCTTCATTTTTCTATGGTGCACATGAACAACTCTTATGTCTTTAGCAGGCAGCAACTCAACAGGTGCTGTTGTCTCCATTGCTCCATTCCTGTGCTAAGAAAAACACCTCCAGTTGAATTTCTGCCTACAGTTTCATTAACAGGTCTTAAAGGTAAAGGTAAAGGGACCCCTGACCATTAGGTCCAGTCGTGGACAACTCTGGGGTTGCGGAGCTCATCTCACTTTACTGGCTGAGGGAGCTGGCGTACAGCTTCCAGGTCATGTGGCCAGCATCACTAAGCCGCTTCTGGCAAAACCAGAGCAGCGCATGGAAACGCCGTTTACCTTCCCGCCAGAGCGGTATCTATTTATCTACTTGCACTTTGACGTGCTTTCGAACTGCTAGGTTGGCAGGAGCTGGGACCGAGCAACGGGAGCTCACCCCGTCATGGGGATTCGAACCACCGACCTTCTGATCGGCAAGCCCTAGGCTCTGTGGTTTAACCCACAGAGCCACCTGCGCCCCACAAGTCTTAGGCCCTCATTAATAAATGCCAGGAACTGGAGTTTGGTACGGGTGCTGAGAATGGTTGGGAGACCAAGCCTGTCTGCTTCCAGCCTATCAGCCCATCCTTAGCCTGACACGCTGCAAATGCCATATAAATGCTAATTATTATTTAAGTGAAAGGAGCAAGGAGGCACCTCATAGTCAGAAGTAGGGGGAAGCTTCGATTTCCTTCGTTGTTGGATCTAAGGAGTGAGTGAAAAAATATAAACACAGTCAAATAAGTCATTTATAAACTTAAAGTAACAACAGGCACAACTCCACACAGCAAATGCCTCTCTCGTTTCTTTCTAATCCCTGAGTGTCACAGACAGGCCATTCACTGACTATGGAGCAACCTGTGGAGAGACAGTCTGCAGTTTAACAAACTGAAGGACATCGTCCTCTTTCTATGCTCCTCCAGATGGAAACATGCAAATGGGGACAGGATATACAGTGGTACCTCAGGTACAGACGCTTCAGGTTACAGATTCCGCTGTTGTTGTTGTTGTTTAGTCGTGTCCGACTCTTCGTGACCCCATGGACGCCAGGCTATGGCTACAGATTCCGCTAACCCAGAAATAGTACCTCGCATTAAGAACTTTGCTTCAGGATGAGAACAGAAATCGTGTGGCAGCAGCGGGAGGCCCCATTAGCTAAAGTGGCACCTCAGGCTAAGAACAATTTCAGGTTAAGGACGGACCTCCAGAACGAATTCAGTTCGTAACCAGAGGTACCACTGTGCCCCTGCTTTAAGTTGTTTGCATACTGTCTTCTCTTGTACATCCTCTGGTTGCTCCAACTCCTAGATTGTTCTTGTACGTATTAGTTGGAGTTGGAGCACCTTAGGTCTTGTACGTATACAGTGGTACCTCGGATTAAGTACACAATTGGTTCCGGAATCTGTACTTAACCTGAAGCGTACTTAACCTGAAACAAACTTTCCTATTGAAAGTAATGGAAAATGGATTAATCCGTTCCAGATGGGTCCGCAGAGTACTTAAACTGAAAGTACTCAAACCGAAGCGTACTTAATCCGAGGTATGACTGTATATTATTTACTACAAAGCTTGATGACTAAGCTCTTTAGCAACGAAACGTCTGATTACCGGAACAACGTCTGAGCACTGAACCACTGATATACGGTATCACAGGTAGAATCTTTATTTACTGTGTTAGCAATTGTTTGAGATAAAACCTACCCTTGCCATTTTTAGGGATGTCCATTTTTAGGGACCTTTATTGTTTGTTTACAAATAGTTGCATTGGTTATATTATCTTGTGTCAATTGCAGTGGTTAGAGCAGCAGATTTAAACTGCAGAGACCCAGGTTCAAATGCCCACTCAAGCCATGAAGTTTGAGGGTGACCTTGGACTCATTCTCATTCACTCATTCTCTCACACACATGCGCACTCATGCCTCATCTGCACTATTCATTTAAAGTCAGTATCCGATCACTTTAAACAGTCCTGGCTTCCCCCAGAGAATCCTGGGAACTATAGTTTATCAAGGCTGTCGAGGGTTGTGAGGAGAACCTCTATTCCACTCTCAGAGCTATAATTCCCAAAGTGGTTTAACAATCAACCCCTCCTCACAGGGAACTCTGGGAATTGTAGCTCGGTTTGGGGAAGGGTGTGTGTGTGTGTGTGTGTGTGTGTGTGTGTGTGTGTGTATTGTAACAACTATAAGCTCCCATAGCAAATAACGTTTCCCCAGGATTCTTTGGAGGAAGCCATGGCAGTTTAAAGAGCTTCTTTCAATGTCTGGTGCAGATGTGGCCACGGTCTTGCGTATATCACAGCGTTCTAGTGAGGATAAAACGGGAAGGAAGGAAAAACAATGTATGCTGCTCTAGCTCCACCAAGGAAGGGTGGGATTTATTATTATTATTATTATTATTAAAATAAATAAATACAGCCAGATAGGCAACATTTAAATGGCAGCAACTCATTAAATTATATGTTCATGAAGCAATATTCATTTACTTATATATTATTCACATCAAGGTCCCTGCCCTCCAGGAGCTTACAATCCACATTTGTTTGGCCAGTGGGAAGAGACTGAGGCCAGTGGGAAGAGACATTTAAAGTAGTATTGTACCGTTTTAAACCATTCTGGTTAAAGTGGTATGGCACTGTTTTAAATGTATAGTGCAAATGGGGGCCAGAGAACCCCAAGAGGGGAGAGCAGGATGGGGCCTTGAAGATGCCCAGCAACAAGTCAGCAACTAAGCAGGCACAAAGCACAACTCCCAATGGTATGGCATCTTTCCCCCCTTATTTAAATTACAGTATTATTATTTTTAATTGCATTATGCCTATAAGTTAGCTACATATACAAATGGAATGGAAATCGCTGCCTTCTTTTTCAGTGATGCACAGGAGAGGATCTTTTGTGGCTCATTCATACATTTGTTTGTGAATAAATACATAAATGAACTTCTCCCTGGTGAAAAAAACCACTCCTGTGACAAATTTCCTTCAGTTAGCTGTCCAGTTTCCCCTTTTCTCGCGAGGACGCCTATTCAGCATAAGGGAATTTCCCTTAAAAAAACGGCGAACTTGACAGCTATGAGCTAAATGCGTACGTCATTTAACTTTTAGATCACCCGTCCCTCGCATTAGGATCAAGACATATGCATCTCAGAGAGCCATTAAAAAAAAGAGAGAGACTAACCTTCAGCCGGCAGTACAGGAACGTGAGGATTATACCATAGACAAACAGGATCCCATCCAAGACGTAGCACAACCGAGGTTCCCTCAGCGCCTCTGCAGGGAAACAAGGCACATTTTGTGACTTATTCAAAACTGCGCCACCAGCCTGCGCATACTAGATTTGTTCTTAGTGTTGGAACATCAGGACAGCTCCCTTCTGGATCAGGCCAAAGGCCCATCTAGACCCCATTCACACCTTACATTTAAAGCAGAATCATACCCCCTTTAAAAAGTCATGGTTTTCCTCAAAGGATTCTGGGAGCTATGGTTTGTGGAGGGTGCTGAGAGTTGTTTTGTTTTGTCTATATATATAAAAATGTAGGCGGTGCGCACGCGGAGGTCACAGCCTTTCTCCATAACTGCTGAACCGTAATGTAAGAAATTTGGCCACAACGTTCCATGCCCATCAGGGAGGGATCTGGCATTTTAAAAAATCCAAAAAACCACAACTTTCACACCTAAAATAATGATTAAACACAAAAAGGTGGCACCCAAATTAGACGTCATCACCAGAAGCTCTGAAAACTCCAGCAGCATCCAATAGAAAGGCAGATCGCACCGCATCGAGATACCACTGTATGGGCCTTTCACTGGGTGGGGGGAATCACAGGGATGAGGCACAGCAACAGGGGAGGAGGCGCACAGGGATGCGGCACAACAAAGGGGGGGCAGATAGCCATGGGGGGGAGGTAGGACCCTGAGTCAGCCAAAGCAGTGGGGGGTGGGGACATTTTCAGGAACACGCGTGGGTGGGGGAGTCTTATTTTTGAAACTTACAGTAGGGGAGTCAGGATTGGGACAGGGCAGGTGAGGGGACTCTAAAGGGAGACTCTGAAGGTCCATTTTACAGAAAAAGGTCCATTTAACACAAAAACCCACAGCAACGCATGGCCCAGTCAGCTAGTTTTAAATAATGTTATAATTTGTGTGTATTTGTTTCTTAATTTAACCCTTTTACATCGTTTTGTATGATTTGTGGTATTTTATGTATTGTGATTTGCTGCTATTTTTATTGATTATAGATGAGTAATTCTTTATTGTAATAAGTGTAAAGTAAACTGCCTAATTATTATTTGCTGATGTTAATGTTTACTATTGGATTCTGATGCATTATTGCATATTGCTTTATTTTGTATAAGTTGTTTATTTTAAAGTTATTGTAACTTTTTACATAGGATCTGATTACTATTAATGTTTAATGTTTTATTATTATTAATTTTGTGTGTGTTGGAAGCTGCCCAGAGTGGCTGGGGCAACTTGGCCGGATGAGTGAGATACTGTATAAATAAAATCATAAGTGCTTTTTTTTCTAAAAAATGTTTAGGGGTACTCTCATTTTCCTACACCTATTGAAAGACAGTCATACCTCAGGTTACAGATGCTTCAGCTTGCATCTTTTCAGCTTGCATCGGCGCGCATGCATGCGCAGAACCGCTAAATCGTGCTTTGCACATGCACAGAAGCCCCGAATCAAGACCCGCGCATGCGCAGGTGCGGGTTGCGAATGCTGTGGGTTGAGAACATGCCTCCCGCATGGATCACGTTCGCAACCTGAGCGTCTACTGTAAAGGTAAAGGTAAAGGGATCCCTGACCATTAGGTCCAGTCGTGACCCACTCTGGGGTTGCGGCGCTCATCTCACGTTACTGGCCAAGGGAGCCACATACAGCTTCCAGGTCATGTGGCCAGCATGACTAAGCCGCTTCTGGCGAACCAGAGCAGCACACGGAAACGCTGTTCCAGTTTGCAAACGTTTTTTGGAAGCCGAACGTGCTCTGTTTTGAGTGTTACGCTTCCGATTTGAGTGCCACACTTCTGTTTTGAGTGTTACACTGAGGTCTGTCTGTTTTTGCTATTTATTTTGCATTTTTGTTTTTGCAGGCTTTTTCCGTTTTCTTTTTGTGACTGTGTGGAACCCAATTCATTGATTGATTGTGTGACTGCAGTACATTGTTTATTGCTTTTTATGGCTCAATGGTCTCGTTAGATAGTAAAATTCATGTTAAATTGCTGTTTTAAGGGTTGTTTTTAAAAGTCTGTAACGGATTAACCCATTTTGCATTACTTTCTATGGGAAAGCGCGGCTTGGTTTTGGAACGCTTTGGTTTTTGGAACGGATTAAGTTTGAGAACCAAGGTACCGCTGTACTTGTACAAAGGATCAAGTTTTTAAAGTCTATTAGTATAATGTGTGTGTGCATGCTAATAACAAATAACTTTTTCTGTAAGTATTTGTTCCAGGGACCCAAAGAAGGGATAAAGAGCTGAGCACATAAATTAGCTGCTATCGGTTTTTTGTGGTGATAAAAAAGCATCAGATTAGCAAACACTTTTCTAAACCACAGGTAGCAGTAGCAGCAGATCTCATACCACTGATAGGACACAAATGTAAAGTGTGGAGGGCGGGGCGGGGGGGGGGAGAGCAGAGAGGCTTTGCAGCTCCCGTGATCTGAGACCACCAACACTTTTCAGGGCAATTTGTACGCACAGTATATCTATTTTGGATACTTCTGCTAGAGATGTGGGCAAGCCGCTCTGTCTTTTCCTGAACCAGTTTTGGACAGCACACAAGATGGTGATTTTTAGAAGCTTCAGAAATAACTGTATTAAGACAAGGCTGGATTGAGGCCGTTAGAGACCCAAAGCACTGAAAATATTACGATGGGCCGCCCATACGTAATTCAAAATAAAACAATTTATTTTTTGAAATGATACTTTACTAAGTTGTACTTTACTAAGTTGTATGCTGAAAATAAAAACGGATAGTTTCTAGATTTTCCGATTGCAAAATTCAGCTCTTTTTTCCATTAATCAAATGTCAAATTCTATATATATATATATATATATATATATATATATATATATATATATGTTTGCATGCCCCTGCTTGCTGGTGCCCTAAGCACTTGCTTAATCTGCCTTTGCAGCACTGTATTAAGCCTTTAAATGGTGAAAGCTGAAAGGTAATGGGTACAGCAGAATTTGGACAATTTCATTGTCAGAAAAATGAACTGATGTGACTAAAACGGTTCAGGGGAGGTCAGACAAGGATCCTTTTCTTACTGATTGCTTACCTTTTATTCAATATATTAATATTGAATAAAAGGTAATAGTATATAGAATAAAATAGTTCTGATAAAAGCAAGGAAACAACTTCACGCACATGGCCAGCTCTGGAGAGATGATAATTTCAGTATTTGGCTCTCACAGTTTTTGCCTTGTGTTACTGTATTTACATTCTTTGAAAATCTTTGGGATATTTTGGATCCCATACTTCTATTTTCTGTTCTGTTTATGTGCATTCTGTTCTCGGTTCTTATTTGTTACATAAAAATGAATAAAACATACATTTTCAAAAATAAATAAATAATTGCATTACTTCAGACAAGGGGTGGGAATTGACCTCAATTTGCATTTCAGACTCACCAGATTTGCTCCTTCTGAAACAATACACGAGCCGAAACACAACCACCATGTGAAATTTGCACTCGATCACATTTTTGAAATGCTGTTCTCCAGCCAAGTCATGTGTACAAAAAATGCACAGATGGGGGTCCGTGTGTTGAGATTCCTGCATGGCAGGGGGTAGGACTAGATGGCCCTCAAGGTCCCTTCCAGCTCTACAATTTTGTTTTTTTCTATTAATAGGGTAAATTGTGTGCATTAAATGCACGTGTTACTAAAAGCAACTTACAAAAATGCGGCTTTGCAAAAATGTGTATGTAGGCAAAACGACACACAAAAATGCATACATGAGGGCAGTGCACGTTATATATATATATATATATATATATATATTCACAAGCTGATGGAGAACTGAAGACTGGGAAAAGGAGAAACTGAGTGAAAGCTAAATTGACATAATTGCCCATCCCTGTTGTGGAGCTGCTCTATGCTATTGCTGAGCTCTTGCTGAGCATTGTCTACCTGTGCTGTTTGACAGCTGTTCCCCAGGGTCCTGCCTTTCCTATTCCTACCTGGAGACGATGCCAGGGATTGCTCCTGGGCCCTTTTGTACACAAAGCACATGATCTATCGCTGAGCTACAATATTACAGACTGTGCCTTTAGCCTGGTGCTGCACAGGAAGCTGTCTTCTACCGAGCCAGACCATTGACCCACCTAGCTCAGTATTGTCTACACTGACTGGCAGCAGCTCTCGGGGGTTTCCGGACAGGGGTTTCCCCCTATCCTTCCTGGAGATGTTGGGGATTGAATTTGGGACCTTCCACCTGCAACACAAATATTCTACCACTGAGCCACATCCCTGTGATCCTGCCGTGAGAAGTCTGAAAGCTGCAGAGAGGCAGAAACAAACAAGGGGTGGGATGCCCCTTTTAAGAATCGAAACTCCTGCCTGTCATCTGGTTTGAGCAAACGATGGTTGTGCCCGATAGTAACCCTTGATAAGGGGATCAGTTTTGCTTTCCCATAAGAGACCCATGTTCTCCTTTCAAGTTTAGAGGCTGTATGTCAGGGGTAGGCAACCTAAGGCCCGGGGGCCAGATCCGTACCAATCGCCTTCTCAATCTGGCCCGTGGACGGTCCGGGAATCAGCGTGTTTTTACATGAATAGAAGGTGTGCTTATATTTAAAACTAGCTGCCCGGCCACACGTTGCTGTGGCTCATCCCTGTGTTTGCCCCCACCCTGTCCCGATCCATGACGTATCCCGTCTCCCCACCCCACCCCACCCAGCTCACCCGTGATTTCCCCCACCCTGTCCTGACCCATGACCTATTCTGTCCCCTCCTCCCCCCAACACCCACCCATGCGAGTCCCCACCTCCATTCAGCCTAGTCCAGCCTAGTCTGTAAAGGCGAACCGAGGTGCTGTGGAGAGGGAAGGTTTTCTAGCTGCAGTACCAGTGTAGCCGCCAATAGAGGGCGAAGGTTTTCTAGCTGCAAAAGGATATGGTGTCTGTTCCCTTGTTGTCCAGCGGAGGGCGCTACGGTGTTTGTTTGTTTTTTGAGAAAATTCCATTTTTACCTGCCAAAGGTTTGGCATGTGTGGAATCTAAGGTTATGTTGGCACTCGCGTATTGGTACTGGACGCTGTGTCCAAATTTGAACACAATCGGTCAAGCGGTTTCCGAGAAAAGTGGAAAGTCCCAAACATGGGCCCTTTACATTTTTATATATATATACGCATCTCTGGGTTATTTGTGGGGCATAGGAATTCGTTCATTCCCCCCCCCTTCAAAATATAGTCCAGCCCACCACATGTTCTGAGGGACAGTGAACCGGCCCAGTGCCCACAGCTGAAAAAGGTTGCTGACCTCTACTGTACGTCCTCTCCATGCCTGTTTTTAGTTTTGCTTTTCATCTTTAAATTTTCACCTGTCGTTCTAGTTGCTCTTTCTGTCTCATGCACAGTACTGAATAAAATGAAATTAGAAAAGTATTCTTTTATAATTCTAAGGAGACTTTTTAATTAATGTTTGTGTCTAAAAAAAAAGGTTTGGAATAGTAGTGTATAAGTGAATTAGAATGAAGAATGGAGGAATGAATTAGAGTGCGCCATACTAGTTATAAATAGAAACGTGGAAGGGGGGGAAGGAGGAAGTCAACAGCGTAAAGGAATTACAGGGGAGCAAAATTTGGTTAAGGGGGTATTATATTGTTTAAGGTATAAGAACACAGCTCCCCAAATGTGAGTTTTGATGTACTTTTTTTCTTTTCTTTTCTTCTAAGCTTTTAGTTGTTCATTTTTGTATTCTTCTTTTTGTCTTTTGTCGTTTTTCTATACAATGTTTAGAAAATCAATAAAAATACTTTAAAAAAAGAAATTAGAAAAGTATTTGCGGGGGGGGGGGATAAGAGCTCAAATTTGTCACCTTTGGTGACAAAATAATAAAACCTGATGCCTTGCATTGACAGATGCAGCCTCTCAAGACTGGAGGACGGAGGACCCTGGCTGTGTCCGGGAAATATCACCAACTCTCCTGGCTTTTAAGTAGGGGCAAAGGAAGACAGTGGCATCTTCAGAAAGGCTACAAAAGTGCAGGAGCCTGGCTGGTTTGGTTGCTTTTCCTTAGTGTTATTAAACTTTTACCCCATGGTCATTTCCTCCCCTCCCCCCCCCCGAAAGCTATTTTGCAAAAGCCCTGTGGGCTAATCATGTGAACACACAAGGGTTAGAAACAGAAAATCCGTAGATCGCAGATGGCCAGCCATGCTACTCCGTTAGAGGAAACACAAAACTGGAGTGTTCTAACATCCTGGCAAAGAGAATTATCGTTAGAAACACAGGAAGCTGCTTTCCAGCGAGTCAGGCCATTCGTCCATCTAGTTCAGCATTGCCTACACTGACTGGCAGCCTCTCTCCAGGGTTTCGGGCACAAAGTGTTTCCCAGGCCTAACCAGGATATGCCAGGGATCAAACCTGCATGCTATCTGAGTTATTGTGACAGAAAGTTTCGCACCCTAGATCAACTGGCCTCTAATACAAGTAGGTTTACCGTACTGTAAAAACTGTTAGCCTTTCAGAGGCACCCCTCCCAAAATAAACCTCCCTCTTTTTGTGCATGGCAGAAACAGATTCTTTATCTTAGCACAATGATGCAATCTAGCAATTGACTAGATATACAGGTACCTCAAAAGGATTAAACAGGTTGGCACAACATTAGTTTTCATTAAACAGGGCCAAACTTGTAGTGTTACTGAACATGTGCTATCACCTCTGCAATCCTATAGATTGGCTTCTGTCCAATGCTAGCTACTCAGAGTAGACCCATGGAAATTAAATGGCATGGCTAACTTAGGTTCATTAATTTCCATGTGCCCACCCTGAGTAGAACTGAGTTGGATTCATCTAATGTTACTCAGAGGTGTGTGCCACTGAGTTCAATCGCGTTTACCATGCCCTCCAACATTTCTCCAATGAAAATAGGGACATCCCATTCCATAATTATAATTTTACTATTTATGTTCCCCACATCTTATAGGGTTGCCCCAGTCATTCTGTGCAGCTTCCAACATATAAAAAACTTAATAAGGCATTAAACATTTAAAAAACTTCCCTATACAGGATTGCCTTCAGACGGCTTGGCGGCGGTGGCGGTGGCGGCGGCGGCGGGGGGGGGGGGGTCAGATATCTCCATACCCTCCAACATTTTTTCAGTGAAAATAGGGACATCCTAAGGGAAAGTATGCCTGTTGTCTTTGTCCATGGAGTTTTCTTGGCAGGGATACTGGAGTGGCTTGCCAGTTCCTTCTCCAGGTGGATCACGTTTAGACAAAACTCTCCACTATGATCTGTCCATCTTGGGTGGCCCTGCACAGCATAGCTCATAGCTTCTCTGAGTTATTCAAGCCCCTTCGCCACCACAAGGCATTGATCCATGAAGGGTGGCATTGGAGGAGACTCTTGAGAGTCCCATGGACTGCAAGAAGATCAAACCTATCCATTCTGAAGGAAATCAGCCCTGAGTGCTCACTGGAAGGACAGATCGTGAAGCTGAGGCTCCAATACTTTGGCCACCTCATGAGAAGAGAAGAATCCTTGGAAAAGACCCTGATGTTGGGAAAGATTGAGGGCACTAGGAGAAGGGGACGACAGAGGACGAGATGGTTGGACAGTGTTCTCGAAGCTACGAACATGAGTTTGACCAAACTGCGGGAGGCAGTGCAAGACATGAGTGCCTGGCATGATATGGTCCATGGGGTCACGAAGAGTCGGACACGACTAAACGACTAAACAACAACAAGGGAAAGTAGGACATTCTGTATTTTAATATTTTGTTGGAAGCCACCCAGAGTGGCTGGGGGAACCCGGCCAGATGGGCGGGGTATAAATAATAAATTATTATTATTATTATTATTATTATTATTATTATTATTATTATTATTATTCTGGGATCAAATCAGAAACCGGGACGGCTTCTCCAAATCAAGGATGTCCCTGGAAAATAGGGACACTTGGAGGGTCTTGTTTACACTCATGTAAGTGGATATGCAGCATTGCAGCCTCACAGATTAAAGAATTATTAAGTGGATCAGGATCCCATTTTTTAATTGGTCAAAATATAAACAGTTGCATGTTACTAAAAATCCAATTCAAATGCCTTTTCACATACCATTTAAGGTACAAATCTAGCACTTCCACTTAGAAAGGCCATATTTAAGGGCTCCCCCCAATTGCCTGACCCAGGGATGGGGGGAGAATGTGAGTGGCAACAACAACCAAGCGTGGTCTTACACTCCCACCACATAAAACTGACCCAATCACTTAATCAACTTGAAATTTTAGTTGATTAACCCACCAAGTCAAGCGTGCAACCCAGCTGTAAAGCAGAACCAGCATTTTTAGCAGGGTGGTACTGGTTATAGTGGCGGCCTAGCAGTTTGGGGGTGGGGGAAGAGATTCAAACATCCTACCCCACCCCACCCCCATCAGCCACTTTCTCTCTCTCTCTACCTAAACTACCTCACTGGGTTGTTGTGAAAATATAACACAAGAGGTCCATTCTTTCTGCCACCCTGAACTTCTGGGGTGGGGAATGTAATGGAAGACAAGTTGTTGTAAACACACAGTGGGTTTAAAGTGAGGCAAACTTAGTGGCTGCTATTGCTGTTGCAAATTATTATTATTATTATTAGTCAAATTAATGTACTTATATCCCTCCTTTCTCCCAAGCTGTATTCTATACGTAGAATACAAAGCAATAAAAACAAACAAGTTAAAAGCAATAATTAAAATACACCAGAACACAATTCTGATGCATTTTAGAGGTCCGGCAATTAAAGTCCAGTTTGCCCTGACAGAGACCCAGCAATCATCGGCACTGTCTGCCCCCTCATTTTCAAAAGCCTGTCCGAACAGGGCGCTCTGAACCTGCCGGCCGAAGGATATCAAGGAGGGATCCGGACTGACCTCTCTTGGGAGGGAATTCCACAATATGGGAGCAGCCACAGAAAAGGCTCTCCCTCCTGCCACCGTCTCCCACGCCTCTGATGTCCATAGGACCGAGGGAAGGCGCTGATTTCTCAAACCTACAATCTCCGTTCACTTCTCTTTTCATGCCTACGTGCGGAAAGGCTGCAGATGAGCGAAAGGCCATTTCTCCCAGCCCACCCGCTTTACCTGCTTCCTCCGCTGCCAGGAGAACCAGGAGGGCTATCAAAATATACACCTTCATCCTGGAGACGGGAGAGGGATCAGGTCAGTTGAGTGGCAGAGCTTCCCTCCCCAATGGGTAAGGTCAAGGGAGACGCAAGGCGAGAGCGACTGGCTAAATCCGGCTTGCCTACGCCTTCCTCCCAAGACAGGAGTGTCCAGCGTCTGAGCTGAGCTTCTGCTCTGCAGCGCTCAAGTCTTCAGCAGGACTGCCCACCAACCACAGAACACATGCTTTCCTGCTTTTGAGGCCGTAAACTTCTCACTTCATGATAGCCGATCATCGGGCTCAGCCTGAAGTTCCTCTTTCTCCAGTTTAGGAACTGAGAAGCATGCAGTCCAGGGAGAAGAAGAAGAAGGAATTATTATTATTATTATTATTATTATTATTATTATTATTATTATTTTACTGCCCATCAATTGTAGATCTCAGGACGGTTCACAAAATGATTGCCATTCCCCGAGTATCTAAGGAAAATCAGCTAAGCCCAAATGCACCCATATTGATATCGGAATTGCAAATGGCTCAACCATCCTGTTTTAAGCGGGACATCCCATAATTACAGAAACCATTCCTGCTTCTGACTAGATCCCGGAACGTCCCATTTTTTGGCCTGTCACTCTGGTGCAAGTCTGCTGCAAGATCCTATTTAATAATAATATACCCTATCCATTTGACTAGGTTGTCCCAGCCACTCTGGGCTGCTTCCAACCTATACCGTAAGTCCAGTCACGGACGACTCTGGGGTTGCAGCGCTCATCTCGCTTTACTGGCCGAGGGAGCCGACGTTTGTCTGCAGACAGTTTTTCCGCGTCATGTGGCCAGCATGACTAAGCCACTTCTGGTGAAACCAGAGCAGCGCACGGAAACGCCGTTTACCTTCCCCCCGCTGTAGCGGTACATATTAGCTACTTGCACTTTGACGTGCTTTTGAACTGCTAGTTTGGCAGAAGCTGGGACTGAGCAACAGGAGCTCACCCCGTCGCGGGGATTCGAACCGCCGACCTTCTGATTGGCAAGCCCTAGGCTCAGAGGTTTTACACCACAGCGCCACCTGCGTTCCATATAAAAACATAAAGCATTAAACATTACATAACTTCCATATACAGGGCTGCCTTCAGATGTCTTCTAAAGGTTGCATAGTTACTTATCCCCTTGTCTCGGGGGTTGCATAACTCCAACCCTGTAACATTTCTGTGGTGAAAATAGGGACGTCCTAAGGGAAAGCGGGACATTCAGGGACCCAATCAGAAACCGGGACGGCTTCTGTAAATCCCTGGAAAATAGGAACGCTTGGAGGGTCTGCATTTAAAACGCTATTACACCACTAAACAGTCGTGGATCTCCCACAAAGAATCATGGGAACTGACATTGGTAAATGTGCTGAAAGTTGCTAGGGGAACTCCTATTTCTCTCACAGAGCTAATTCCCCAGAGTTTCATGGGGAAAGGGATTGAAAGGTTTTGCTTTTTTTAATGATTTAAGCTGTATTTTATTTAGCTACATCAATTATTAAAGTTTACATTGATCCCTTACGAAATGTACAAATTAGGCAAATATTTCACTTGTCTTTGGATGTGGGCAATTTCCATGTACAGAATACAAAACTTTCAACAAAATTGTACAAAGATTATTATGAAAACGCTATTTGAAGTACCACTTTACAACATATGCAGTTGCAAACATGCTTTAAGGAAATAACTGAATCCCAACGTAAGCTGTGAACAGGTTAAAATTAGTATAAATACAACCAGTAATACTTTTAAGGAAGACTAGGTTGACCTGTTTGATAAGACCCCGATTCTACTAAGCTAGCATCCAGCATAGTTTAAGCCAACCTGTGAATTCTACAGACCCAGCGTTTTTTTGGCCTCCTCCTGAGTAAGCAGTCCCTGACACTCTTTCACTACCAACCATTGTGCTTAAGGAGGCCATAGTATATAAGACTTTGCCTCTTGAGCTTTCCTATTGCTGAAAATACAGGTCTCCGTGCTCTAACTTGGTTTGTTGAGACTACTCTGCACCTTGAACTCTGATTTTGGGAAAGTGTTTTGGTAAAAGGCTTTACCCTCCTTGAACTGAGGCGTTAGCACCTGAGAGCATTTCCCTTCCTCCAGGGTATGAGACCATATTTTGAGTACTGCACCAAAACATTTAATAGACAGTTAACTGCATTTTAGATTGTAGGTTCCTCAGGGCAGAGATCCGTTACTCTGAAGGCTCTCCCGAACCTGGTGCCCTCAAGATGTTTTGGACTACAGCTCCCTTGAGTCTCCATCAGCACTGCTGGCTGTAGTCCAACATATCTGAAGGGTATAAAACAAATACACATTACACTCTTGAGGACAGGCTCCGTTGTGTCTTTCACTGTCTTTGTTTCCATACCAAAATTAATAGCTTTAATGCATTTTCCAGGCTGTTCAAAGAAGAGGGCAACAGCTCACATCTCAACTGAGCAATTCATTTACTCGAGAGTTCCCTGCATTTTTTTTTAAAAAAAATCTGTGCCAGTAAATTGATGCTTTAAACCCAGAAAGGTACAAAGAGTGAAAAAAACAGTTGCAAAAGTGCTTCTCTTGCTTGCTGGGCTTTCCCTTCCCCTACAAAAACAGCCTCAATGTGTATTTTGTGGGAGTGAAATCAGATATTGGTATCTGATTTATCGCATTCAGCATCTGGATATTTTGAAATTGCCTGTTCTTGAGAGTTTCCATCCAAGGCAGGCATCTGTCCCTTCCAGAGATTTTAAAAAACAACAATTTACTCTTGCTTTCATTTGGACCCTCGCCTGCCTGCCTTCAAATTAGATCCACAGTATGAACACTCAAAGACTTATTGCACGGTACCCACAGAAGCCACAAATCCTCCAATATAGGCACACGCTTCAGCTGGCTTCAGTCAACCAAAGCAAAACACTTTTCTTCTTCTTTTTGGAAGATGTGCCGAAGACTAAGGGTGGCAAAGGTCTCTGGATGCCTAGTGCTGGTCCTGTAAAAAAGATAAAGGTAAAGGGACCCCTGACCGCTAAGTCCAGTTGCGAATGACTCTGGGGTTGCGGCGCTCATCTCACTTTACAGGCCGAGGGAGCCGGCGTTTGTCCGCGGACAGCTTCCAGGTCATGTGGCCAGCAGGACAGTGTCACTTCTGGCGAACCAGAGCAGCTCACGGAAACGCCATTTACCTTCCCTATTTATCTACTTGCACTTTGATGTGCTTTCAGACTGCTAGGAGCTGGGACCGAGCCGTTACTGCTAGGAGCTGGGACCGACCTTTACGGGAGCTCACCCCGTCGTGGGGCAGCAAGCCCTAGGCTCTGTGGTTTAGACCACAGCGCCACCCGCTGGTCCTGTATCAGGTGCCAAATAATGCTCCTTTCACACTTCTTTAAACAAAACCACAGTAACCTTTTAGTGTGGCTCTGGCTATACTTTGGAACTCCCTGCTTCTTGATGTCAGGCAGGGGCCTCTGCTGTACTCCTTCCGGTGCCTGCTTAAAACACCGTTGTTTAGGCAAGACTATCCAGAGATGTTAGACTGCTGCCATGTGTTTTGTTCTCTTTTATCTTACTGTTGATTTGTATTTTCAGCATTCTTAAGTACTTGCTTTTAATTGTCTTTTATTGATATTACAGTATTTTTGTTTGTTTCTGGAGGTTTCGTTGCAATCAAGCATTATGTAAGTTTTGCTACATAAACGAAATTGGCAAAAACTAGGCAGTGGGGTGGGGCAGAGTAAAGGCTGTAGAATGAACATAAACACTCTTTTTACGTTTTGCATTCAGACATAATTATGGCCATAGGATTATGTCTGAATCTATGCCATCTTTAGCAGCGGGATGATTTCTGTGAGGCTGTGAATTGAGGCTCTCCAACCACGTTTTGAAACTGAGTTGCAAACCACAAGTCCATTACTGCTTCAGGAGTCAGGATTGTACCTTATATGTGTATGCGTGAGTGACCCTTTGCATGTGGCGTGGGCTGCAAGACTGTTGAGTGTGAGCAGTTAATGTATGAATGACTTCAAGCAGTGAATGGTCAGAGGTTGTAGGAAATGGATGGTGAGTGATTAAATTATTGAAATTTTATATTATACTGCCTTGTCGTGGTCTCTGGTTTTATGTTTATGGATATTTATGTATTTTGACACGATTTTACTGAACTTACCATATTGATTTTGCATATTTGCCTACTGTAAACTGCTTCAAGATGTTTCAAGGCAGTATGACGTAGTGGTTATAGTGTTGGACTAGGAGCTGGGTGACCAGGCTTTGAGTCTTTACTCTGCCATGAAACTCACCAGGTGACCTTGAGCCAAGAAACTCAGCCCAGCCTACCATGCAAGGTTGTTGTGGGGGATTAAAGGGAGAAGGAGAGAACCACGCATGCAAGCTTGAGAAAAAGGAATGATAGAGAAATACAGCGGTACCTTGGTCTATGAACAGTCTAGTTCACAAACTATTTGGAACACGAACACTTCAAAACCGGAAGAAGGTGTTCCGGTTAGCGAACTTTTTTTGGAATCCGAATGGTCTCTGTTTGAGTGCCACACTTCTGTTGTCCAGCAGCGGAGAAGGAGGGTGTTTCCCGCAGCTGTGCGGGGGGGGGGGGAAGCTGAGCGCCCGCCAGCCAGCTGGCTTGCAGGAGTGCAACTTCCCCCCCCATGCCGCTGCAGGAGGCGCACGCTCTAGGGAGCGTTTCCCGCAGCAGCATGGGGGGGATCTGTGTGGATCCCAGTTCAGCTACTTACTGATTGATTGATTGATCGTGTGACTGCGGAAATGGATAAAAGCCGCCCCCCCCATCCAAACAATTACTATCATCAGTGCAGGTAACAATTTTTAAAAAAAATTTCATCATCTACAATACTGTTTTATTTATTTTATAGTACAGTACATTGATTATTGCTTTCCTTTTATGGATCAATGGTCTCGTTAGGTAGTAAAATTCATGTTAAGTTGCGGATTTAGGGGTTGTTTTTAAAGTCTGGAACGGATTAATCCATTTGGTTTAAGAACAGACTTCTGGAATGGATTAAGTTCGTAAACCAAGGTATCACTGTATATGAATTTTTCAGACAGTAAGTCGCATAGAAATGGAAATAATGAAGAAATAAACATGGCCAATTGAGGACTCATGCTGGGCCAAATTAGGCCCAGCTGCTGAAGACTGGCTCCCAACCACTGTTTGTTCTCTCGGGAGCTGCTGAGGGTTGAACGCAGCCTGTACTGTCTGCAAAGCAAAATGATGTCTGTGTGCATGCATTTGCTTTTTTTTTTTATGGCCCAGCACTGACAGACAGAGAGAATGGGAAAAAGAGAACTCTGAGAGCTTCAGCCTTAAGCAAAGGAAGAGGAAGCTGAGGGAGGCGGAGGGGAGGCCCCGCTGGCAGATTCCTCATCACAAACACACAGAGACGCACCCTGAGTTTGCCGAGAGCATTTTGTTTAATTATAGCTAAGCCCTGCCTGCAGTGCAAGAAGGGCCACACAAGACTGTACACAGAGAGAGAGAGAGAGACACGGTCCTTGCTGGGAGGTGTCAATTCAGGAGGGATTCCCCCTCTACGAGGAGATGCTGTGGTTCGCTCCAGGGGGCTCAACGCTTATCTATCCACTTCGCCAAAGACGATGTCCTGGGTGCCTGAGGAAGAGGAGGAGGAGGAGAGGCGTGAAAGCTGCCAGGGATGGTGCCTACAGCATTCATGTTAGACATTTGGCAGCAGAGGGCATTGAAGGGTTGCAGTCCTAGCCACACTTCACAATGTGATGGGACTTGCTCCTGGAAGAAGCATGCCTAGGAAGCAGGCTGCTCTGCTGCAACCCAGTGCTTCACTTTTTAGGAAAACGGGTTGCCCATCATCAAATGTTAGCAGACAACTTTGTCCACCCCACGAACTCCATTATGGAAACTCTCCCAGATGCGGACTCTCCAGATGTTCCTGAATGACAGCTCCCATCATCCCTGCCCATTGGCAACATCTGGAGGTCCAGAGGTTCCCCACACCTGCTCTGACACTTGGTACGAGTCAACTCCCTCTGCTCGTTCCACGATGGGAGAAACACTTTCCAAATGTGCTCAGGAGGAAACATCGTCTTGTCCATGGGTAGGCAAACTAAAGCCTGGGGGTCGGGGCCGGCCCAATCGCCTTCTAAATCCGGCCCCCGGACGGCCCGGGAATCACCGTGTTTTTCCATAAGTAGAATGTGTGCATTTATTTTAAATGCATCTCTGGGTTATTTGTGGGGCGTAGGAATTGGTTCAATTTCTCCCCCCCAAATATAGCCCCCCACAAGGTATGAGGGACAGTGGACTGGCCCCCTGCTGTAAAAGTTTGCTGACCCCTGGTCTTGTCTGACTATCAGATCCTCCGCGGAGCAGGTAGACCCAGACCTGATGGCTCAACCGTGGCTTAAATTAGCCCTGGAGAGGAGGTCTGCAAGGATGGGGAAAGCTATGTCCCTCCAGTTGTTATTGGACTCCAGCTCCCAGCAACTCCAGCCAGCACAGCCAATGGTCAGGGATAACGGGAGCTTAAGTCCAGAAATATTTGGAGATCGCCGCAGGTTTCCTAACCCTCGTACAGCAGCTGAGAGACTGAGGCTGGAGTCCTAACCCCACTTCCCTGAACGTATGTCCCATTGAATTTAATGGGGCTTGCTTCTGAGTGGGCACAGTCAGCACTGCAGACCGAGTCCCTGGGAATTCCACCACCGGAATCCTCCATCTTGCTACTGGCAAGCTGCTTGCTATCTCTTCTGCCAAAGGGGCGTCATTCTGTCTGCGTGGATTATCAGCATCTACTTGGCATGCAGACGGCCCCAGGTTCAGTCCCGGAAATCTCCAGACAGGTGCGCCTCACAAGGCTACAGCTACCTGCTTCCCACCTGCCTGTCCACCACCTCCCCTCCCCCTCCCCTCCGCCAGCCAAAAAGGCCAACCAAAAAGAATGGAAGTCAGACCTACCGATGATGGCCACCACGTCCGCAAGCATGTGACCTTGCGACATCTTATCCAGCCCAGCCTGCAGAAATGGATAGGGGAGGCGAACATTTAAGAATGTCTATGGATTTGGTGTTTGTTTGCTTATTTTCAATAGAATTAAATGTCAGATGGATGGGGCAAGGAGAGGGGGAAAAAATCAGGAGAAGCAAAGAGGTGGTCAAACCACCCTCCCTGCAGTACAGGGGTGAGGAATCTCTCAAATGCGGCCCCCAAAGTCTCTATCTGGCCCTCAGGACTCTCACTGCACACCCACCCCACCAAGGGCCCTGCTTTGTACTTTCCTTCAGTGTTTTTGCCTAAACTCTGATCATTCCTTTTGTTTGCCTGGATGAAGGACGGGGGATGTGCATGGAGGCTCATGCATTCCCTATCCCTAATTTAAGGTTTAGAAGTGTCAGGAAGTGGAATGCTCTCAAGTGCTTTGCTGCCACCAAGCCAGGGCTATAAAAACAGCACACCTGATGTGGGGAACCGCTGCCCCTCCAGATGTTGCTGAATGACCGTTCCCACCAGCCCCAGCAAGCATGCCCAATGGTCGGGGATGATGGGGATTGTAGTCCAGCAACATCTGGGGGAGCCAAAGGTTGACCACACCTGGCTCAACATGTTCTCCTAAACAGCCTTCCACCACAAATGTGACAGGAGGGGAAAAGCAGAACTGGAAACCAAATTTAACTTGCTGAGAAATCTCAGCCTTGATTTTAAAAAGCATTTCACAAGGTCTAGAAACTTGAGGGCTTTTTTTAAAAAAAAAAATGCACCAAGCAAATAATTCCTGCTGAAGTCATAGGAAGCCAGCCTGGATCGCTCAGTTGGTAGAGCATGGTGCTGATAATGCTAAGGTTGCAGGTTTGATTCCCATATGGGACAGCTGCATATTCCTGCATTGTAGGGGGTTGGACTAGATGATCCTTAGGGTCCCTTTCCAACTCTACAATTCTATTAACCTAGGACAGTTCTAAAACTCCAAACTTGCACCTACTTTTCAGGACTTAGCCCCATTGAACTCAACAGGACCAACTTCTGAAGAAACATGTAACATGTAAGTTTGTGCTGTGAATTAGGTTTTCCGTGGTTGAGAGGCCCAGTGATCTGGAGAGATCAATTTGCCTCTCTTGCAAGTTCAACTGAAACAGAATCATGTAACAAGAAACACGGGAATTTGCTTAACTCGGATGGAGAGGAGTCAGCATTATTCTGGGAACATGACAAGTTTTGAATGAGTTTTTTTTTGGTTTTTTTTTGGGGGGGGGGTACAATGCAGAACTCACACCATCCTCCCTGCATGTGCACCCGAAACCACAACCGAAAGAGTTTTCCCAACTCTAGGTAATGAGAAGAGGAACACAATAGAGGTAGGAAACAGCCCCTACACACACACACACACACACACACACACACACACACCCCAGTCAAACAGATGAGCAGAAGGACAGAGTCCCTCTTTTTGCAATGCTGAACTCTCCTAGCCTGTAAGGAAGAATGACTACCAGAAATAGTTCAAGGAAGAGCTGGGAAATTCCCCCTGCCAGCCCCCTGAGCAAATATTTCCAGTCCCGTTCTATTAAAACATGCAGCAAGGACACCTAGCCAAATCTGAGGGTCATGACGTATTGCCATATGCCAGGGGCGGCCAACTCCTAAGAGACTGTGATCTACTGGCAGTAATCTACCCCCTTTTGGGGGGTTCAGGTCAAAGTGGTTGAGCTTTGGTTAGGAAGGAGGGAGAATGTTGAGCTTTTTTAGGGGAGCCACATTTGTTCAGCTTCTTTGGGGGGAGCCAATGATCTACCAGTGATCTACCGCAGACGTCCAGTGATCTACCAGTAGATCACAATCTACCTGTTGGACATGCCTGCCATATGCTTTTCCCAAGGCAAAGAAGGAGGGGCAGGGCTTGCCATGACCCTCACCACCCAAGCTTACTGGTACCAAGAAGCTTCCTTTGTTGGGTTTCCTACAGGTGCCTCCTTTGGGACAGACAAAACAGTGCACTGCCCCAGCCTCACTTGACCACCAGCCAGCCCCTCTGCCTGCCTTCTTACTTACATCCAGCCCAGAGGGTGGCCCTGCCTATCAGCTTCCTCCTCCTCCCCAATCTCAGCGTTGCCCTTGTGGAACATAGGGCTAGTTGGCTCTGTCCTTCGTTGGCTCTGGCGCCATCTACTGTTGGGTTGCCCGCCTCCCATCCCACCAGCCCCAACGGGCACTGGCCACTTCCCCCTTCCCTCCCTTGTCCCTCTTACCAGGTGGGCGAATCCTGGAGCCTTTATCTTGCAGCGGTAGGGGCGGCTGCTGCCGTCAGAGACCAGGTACACACCAAACTCCCCCTGCAGGATGAGAATGCAGAGCAGAGGGGAGGAGAATTAGATGACCCAAATGGGGAGGCCGGGTTACCACGGTACCTGGGGTGTGAGAGGGCGGGGAGAGAGTTTGAAGCGGAGCATGGCTTTAGAACAGGCACCCCCAAACTGCGGCCCTCCAGATGTTTTGGCCTACAACTCCCATGATCCCTAGTTAACAGGACCAGTGGTCGGGGAAGATGGGAATTGTAGTCCAAAACATCTGGAGGGCCGAAGTTTGGGGGTGCCTGCTTTAGAACTTCCTCAGTGAGAGAGTTGCAAAGGATTCTGGGACTCCAATGAGAAGAGGCAGGCAACATAAAAAAGGAAACGCCCACACTATGTATTTAAAGCAGTATCGTACTGCTTTAAAGAGTCGTGGTTTCCTTGCAAAGAATCCCGGGAACTACAGTTTGTTGAGGCTGCCGAGGGTTGTTAGGACACCCCTCAAAGAGCTACAATTATCAGAGGAGTTTAACAATCATTCTCTCTTCCCAGGGAACCCTGGGAACCGTGAGTCCAGGCTGAGAATTAAGCTACAGAGATGCTCTCGTGGTAAGAAGGAAGTATACCAGAGAGCAAGATTTGGCTGGCGACCCTGCTGACAGCAAACTCAAGCGCTGACTAGACGGAAGTAAAAATGGGGCCTACGCTGAAGAAAAGAGGAATCAGCATACTTGCAAGCATCCTGAGGCTTCCAGAAGTAAGGGGACAAATCTTTTTTTTGGTGGTGGGGGGGAATATCTTAAAAATGCACCAAGGAAACCCAACCATAGCCCAGCATGGACTGAGCATGCTCAGTAGCAGCAGAATGCTGAATATCGGTTTGGTGCAGGAAGAAGCAATGAGAAAGAGGGAGATCAGAGTGGCGGAATATCCAGGGAAAGGGCATGCCTGGCTGGAGCCCAGAACGAGAGCGCTCCAGTTTGTTGCCGATCTGCTGTTCCATCCAATTTATGCACTGCTCAGAGCACAGGACTGTACCTTGGGTGCCTCTATAGCTGTGTACGTAGCTCCAGGGGGAACTTGGTAGCCCTCTGTGTACAGCTTGAAGTGGTGGATTAGGGCCTCCATGGAAGTCTGGCGAGGGGGAATAAAACACACACACACACTGTAAAACCCAGACAAAGGAGAGAGCTTCCCCATTTCACCACTAGGAGGTGCCATCTCAGCTCAGGGGTGGTTTGGTTACCTTCATCTCCGCCCGCTTTGGAGGGGAGATCTTGGCATCGTCCACTTTGATCTCTCCCTCGGGCATCTTGTTGAGGGCCTGCAAGATGATACGGAGGGATTGGCGCATCTCCTCCACTCGGCACAGGTATCTGTTAGGGAGTGTGGGGTAGTGGTCAAAGGTGACAATTCAAATCTCTAACTCAGTCATGAAGCTCGCTGGGGGGGGGGGCAATGGTCATGGTCTCTCCACCCATCCTACCTCACAGGGTTGTTGTGAAGATGAAACGGAATTGGAGGACAAGGGCAAAGTCCACATTCCTTGGCGGCAAGGTGGGATACAAATGCAATAAATAAAATGTTGGGTGTTCTAGTAAAAAAAACACAACAGTGTAGACCCTGTTGGGAGATTCATTCCCCGTGTACAGTCATAGGTTTGTTGTCTGTCATATGACTGTATGCGTTTTCATTCCACAGAGTGGAAGTGACGTAGACAGGGTGTTTGTCTTACGTGTTCCTGAAGTAGAACTATTGTTCTTTGTTCATTCTCTGCTGTCTGTGAAGCTAGAGAGAGGGAGCCATGATGAAGAGCTCTGAGTGTGTTTATATGTAAATAAAGTAGTTTAGCCAAATGCTGTGCTACTGAATCTGTTTACGCAACTGCGCAAACCTCTGCGTATCTGTGAAGTGTGCTGGTGTTCGTCTGACACCAGTCACTGTGATGTTCGGGCTGGAGAATGCTTATGAAGCTCCCGAACGATCGCCCAGGAGGGGGAGAACATGCCAGCCGGGCATGTGTCTCTGCCAGGGTCCTACTCGTAAGTAGGCCTTTTGCTGACAGACCCAACTAGTGTGGCATAGTGGTTAGAGTGGACTAGCAGCTGGGATACCAGGGTTCAAATCCCCACCTGGCCATCAAATTCACCTCTCTCTCAGTCTAACCTACTTCGCAGGGTTGTTTTGTGAGAATGAAGTGGCGGGGCTGGGGAAGATCCTTGAAATGGAAAAGGGGAGAACCACACATGCCACTTTGAGCTCCTTGAAGGAAAGGTGGGATATAAATTTATCGGTTTGTACCCCGTGATAGCCCTACTTAGAACATACCTGTTTAAATAAATCAACATGAATAACTTAGGGCTAATCAGTTTTGGCCAACTAAATTCTATTCAGAGCAGACCCACTGGGCCTAAGTTATGCATGCTGTTTAATTTCAATGGGTCTATTTTGACTAGACTAACATTGGATATAATAAGATACTATACAGAACTTGGCTGGGTACCACCCAGTGCTAATATTAAAATTAACAACAGAGGGAAATCCCAGGAAGGTCCCATTAACAGAGCACACCAGGAAGGGGGCTAAGGAACAGACTGCCCACCTTCAGGCCAGAGGGTGGGCCCTTTAAGAATCTAGAGCTCATCACAAAGAGGTGGAGCCTGAGAGCAGGAGCTTAAAAAGGCTCCTTCTGCTCCCAACCTTCCAAGGAGCCAAGTGGCTCATTTGGAGTTCTCCATGGTCCTGCAATGTTTGACCGGCAGGAACTCCTTCTCCCAGGGATCCTGCATCAAACCAAGCCAACACAAGCATGGCTCTTTTAAATCCAAGCTCTCTGCAATTGCCACAAGAATTGGGGGAAGGAGGGGATGGCAGTGACAGCTCACAATGGACTTGGCTAGAAAGTCAAGTCAAAATCTGTAGGCAGGTGAGATAATATTTCAAAAGTGGGAGGCTCTGGAAGGGATCCATGACTCATTGCAGCAGAGGAAGACATCGGATGAACCATTCTGACTGCTCTTATGATGAGAGAGACATTGTGCTTTTTGAAGAATTGCATACTATTACTGAGAAGTTGCTGGACAAGCTCTTGGGGGCATGCAGACCACCAAGTGCAGGTAAACCCCCCTTCAGAAACTGGAATCACACCTGTCGTAGCAGTCACCTCGCGACCCAATCGGGACATCGAACTCCACCTGGTCGTAGACGTCGTATGGCTGGGTTTTGCGAAGGTCCCACTGGATCCCTGAGCCACGAAGCATCACTCCACTGACGGGGAAAGACGAAGAGGAGAGATGCAGGAGGGAAAACTCAGCTTTTGTGCCCAAGGTTAAAGTGAGCACCCACACAATGCAGAACACCCTAATCCCGGTGGACACCAGCTTCACCACGTGATTTCACTGCTCTGTTACCTAAAACCATAATTGAGAGCTTCCTCCGACGTCACCACTCCAATATCAACTGTCCGGTTTTTCCAGATTCGGTTGTTTGTCAGCATCTGCAGGGATGGAGGAAAAGAAAAGATACAATTAACTGAACCGTGGAATCTAAATTGGGGGAGTGGGGAACCCCAACCAGCTCTTCCCCCTTCAGATCACTAATTTCCTACTAGTCAGTTGTGCTCATGGCACAATTATCAGGTTTTGTTTTATATTTCTCTTACGATAGGGTTGGTGTTACTGAACTACACCTCCCATCATCCCCAACCAGCTTTTAATGTTTGATGGATTTCTGTATTTTAATGTTTTGTTGGAAGCCGCCCAGAGTGGCTGGGGGAACCTGGCTAGATGGGCAGGGTATAAATAATAAATTATTATTATTATTATTATATAACCATTGGGTTATCCTGGCTGCAGGCAGCTGGAGCCCAACAAGATCTAGAGGGTCACAGGCTCCCCAACCTTGTTTTAAGAGGAGGAAGGGGGGAAACCATGGAGAATAACAGAGAGAGTGGATGTCACAACAAACCATAGTTTAAGCATGATAAACCGTATCTTAAATGCAATAAACTATGGTTTACTGTGACCAGCACAAGCCTAGGACTCTTCTCCCCCTGCTCCTTATTTAGCACAGTTGCTAGAGCCTGAAACTATGGTTAATTTTAACTCTGGTTTGCATAAGAATTTATTTTATTTAAAACAGTTAAAGCCACTTATTTAAAAAGGAAACCTCTAGGTCAGGCACCCCCAAACTGCGGCCCTCCAAGTGTTTGGGCCTACAACTCCCATGATCCCTAGCTAACAGGACCAGTGGTCAGGGATGATGGGAATTGTAGTCCAAAACATCTGGAGGGCCAAAGTTTGGGGATGCCTGCTCTAGGTGGCGTACAACATAAAAACAGCACTGTTGAAACAAAAAAATACAACATAACACCCTTGAAACAAAAGCAGTAATTCATACAGATGAAAACAGGGTCTGATCTTTTGGCTCAGGGAGAATCTGAGTGAAAAGATACAGCTTTTACAAGTATGAAAGATCTTTAGGAAAAACGCAAACAATCCCAAGGAGTGCCCCCCACAATCCCCCCAAGCCCAATGAAGACTGAATGTGCTCAGTAGGCATGAAATATTGACTGCCTCTTGGAGGGGAAACTAGGGGAGGAGCATAGGATGGCTGAAAGAAAGCATATTTGTTTGACTGCCCAAACAGCAGGAGCCTGCCACGGTAGCTTGGGTGGTCACAGAGAAACCTCGTGGCAAGGGCTGCCCCCCCTTGTTTGTCAACAACGCCTCACCTCTTCCACCTCATCTATCCGGATGGAGAAATTCTTCACAAACTCATAGATGTCATCCATCAGCCCAAGAGGCATGTCCTGAGTGACGGGAATGGAAAAAAAGAGAGGAGAGGAGAAAATGTAGAAAAGATATCCTGGGATAGTGTTAAACTAAGACTAGAACCAACAGTGACTATGACCCCTGGAGAGAGGGGAGGGCGGTCCTGGAGAACTAGTGGTCTTCCTGTCTCTGTGAAAAACAAGTCTTCAGACCTGCCCAATCCAACCTGGCTGTCTACCTGCCTGGTCACAAAGTAGCCTTCTCACCTGGTGGACCCCTCCTGGGCGGACGTAAGCAGCGTGCATCCGGGCTCCAGACACCCGTTCATAGAATTCAAACATCTGGAAGGCAGGCAAAGGAGGGGGGAAGGGGGACATTTTACAGGTGCAATCCTGTGGACGGCTCCCAACTGCCTCTCCCATTCTGCCATGGGTTCCCCACCTGATGCCTTCTTTTGGACTAAGGCTGGCTGGGGCTAATGAGAGGGGGGTTGGACTAGATGACCCTTGGCGTGCCTTCCAAGGACTCTACAATTCTATGATGCTATGCAATGCTCTCTTTTTTTTTTTACTAGACCTGGCTGGGGGTGATAGGAGGTGCAGTCCCAAATACCTAGAAGGCACCAGACTGTCGAAGGCTGTAGGTTTCTTGGTTTCATCCCCAACATCTCAAGTTTGCACAGCTATGAACTTCGTGCTTGAGGTGTCAGAATGATGCCGCACATCACGGCAGGCAGTACTGGGATAAGAGAGAACAACTTTCCTACACCACTGAGCAAGAACCCTGTGGATGCCTCAGTAAGTAGAGCAGGAGACTCTTAACCTCAAGGTTGTGGGTTTGAGCCCCATGTTGGGCGAAAGATTCTTGCATCTAGGATTCTAGCCCTCTGTGTACGTAGTGCCACAGGGACCAGAAAGAGTTTTGGGTTTTATGCAATCTGCACAGGCTTGCTTCTTTTGCATCATTTAGAAACAAGCAGGAGATGCAAGGTGTAGTAGGGCATTTATGCCTCGTCCTGCCACCCCCAAGAACTCTTTCTGGGTTCTGACTTTGTGCACAGAGTTCTAAAGCAGGCTTCCACAATCATCAGGACTAGAAACCTCGTCAATTACTTTTTGAAAACAAAGGTTAATATGCTCAGGACACTGAATCTGGCACCTTTTGGGGGGATGTGTGTGGAATCAAGAGAATACCTTGAGCAGAGGCAGGCAGTCTCCTTATATGTCACCCTAACAACCATCTAGGGAGGTATGCCAGTAGTCTTATCCCTCTACTGGAGATGGCGGGGTGGAGGGCTTGCCTAATGATCGCCTAGGCAGTTTTGATACATGAGGATTTAAAAGTTCAAAACTAGAACTCTGAAACTTGTCTGGAATAAATGGGTGTGATGAAGCTGGCAGATGGCACTCCATGGCACCAAGGCCACTTGCGTCTCTGATGACAGCGCTGGATCCAAGAGTACTTGCCTTTTCCCTCTCCTCAAACATCCAGAAGAAAGGAGTCATGGCCCCAATGTCCAGGGCGTGGGTTGTGATGGCCATGATGTGGTTCAGGAGACGCGTGATTTCGCCAAAGAGAACTGGAAAGGAGGCAGAGACTCAGGTTAGCTACTGTGAACGCAGGACCAGGGGCATGTAAGGAAACGGATGGGGAGGGAGGATAGGGCACATGTTAAACGCCACAATCCTAAGCATGTTTACCCAGCCACATGGAACTCAAAGGGGTTCACTCCTTAGTGAGTGTGTTTAGGGCTGAGGCCTAGGACACAGTGCAGGGGTGAGGTACCTGTGACCCTCTAGGCACTGTCAGACTCCAACTCGCATCCTTCCCGATGTCATGGACTGGCTGGATGCAGAGGAGTGGTGGGAGGTATTAGCTGGGGAACCCCACAAGGGAAGAAGACCCAGAGCCAGGAGACTGGTGGTGGGATGATCAGAGGGAGAAGAAGGGAGGACTGGGAGCAGGAGGTGTTGGAAGCTGAAGAGGTGACAGGGTTTAGTGAGCAGGAAGAGTCTGTATCAGAGAGCAGTCCAGAATCAGAGGCAGAAGCGGAGACTGGAGAGGAGGGGGGCCAAGAGGCAGAGATCAGGCAGGCTGCTGAAGAAGCCAGGGCAAAGGGCAGCTCCCCACCCCCCACCCCGATCTCCCAGGACTTTGCTGAGACATGAAGAGGTGGAGGAAAGAGAGACAAGAACGGAGGAGCCTCAGATTGCAAGGGAAAGAACTGGGAGGGGGGGGCTTAAGGAGTGGTGGGAAGGTGGGGAGCACCAGCCCTCACAACTGCCTCATTGGGACTAGTTCTGCTGAGAAGAGTTGTTGTGCTCACTGGCCTGAGCTGTGTTTGTTTCTTTGAATAAAGCGTTAACTTCACGGATACATGAGTTATTGCTGACTTGACCCTGACACCCAGCCAAGACAACCAACATGCAGGGATGATGGGAGCCGGAGTCCAACAACATCTGGAGGGACACAGGTTCCCCTTCCCTGATGTTGGCTTGTTTAAAGGTACACAAACCAAGGAGGAAACATGGGCTGCAGGTCAGTGGCACTGCTTCATTGGCTAGCTGCAACCACACCCTCGTAAGGTGCCTGCTTTGCTTACCCACCTCGGATCCACTGAGCCCTCAAGGGTGGACGGATGTTGAGCAGCTTCTCCACCGCCAAGGAGTAGGCCTGCTCGTTGCACATCATAGAGACGTAGTCAAGCCGGTCAAAGTATGGCAGAGCCTGAGCCAGAAAAGGATAGTTTGAAAGCAGCTAGAGACTTGCTCAAGGATCTTCAGAACATATTAAGAATTTTACTGGATCAGGCCAGTGGCCCCTCTCGTCCAATGTCCTGTTCTCACAGTGGCCAACTGAAGGCCCGTGATGGGAAGCCCGCAAGCGGGAGTGGAGTGCAAGAGCAGCTCCTGCCATGCGCGATTTGTGAGCCAGATTACCTGGAGATAGGTCTTGTACTCTATCAGCTTCTCGGTGCCCCGGTGAAGCAAGCCGATGTGGGGGTCACATTTCTTCACAGACTCCCCGCTCAGCTCCATGACCAAACGCAAGACCCCGTGAGCCGCAGGGTGCTGAGGCCCAAAGTTGATGGTCAGATTGGAGACGTTTTTCTCAAAGGGAGGGTCCTTGTCTGTTTGGGTCAGAAGATCACATGTGAGACATCTTGCTGGTAAGGCAGGAGAAGGGAGTCCTTCCTCAACCTAATGGCTGCACTTACTCGCAGGCCAGCAACTGGAGAAACACATCCGTGGGTGGGGCAAGAAGCAAAAGTGGGAGGAGCAAAGGATATTACTTTTACCCAGGGATGGGCAAACTCAGCCACACTGCTTACCAGCCCTGCTGGGTCTCTTTTGCATGCATTTTTTTCTGGCTAGAATGTGTCATTGAACTGTGATGATACCCCTTGCTGACCAGGAGACAGAGAAGTGTGGGTGGGTGGGTGGGTGGGTGTAGAAACCTCTGGGTTTTGTGTGGCTGAAGGTGTACTGTACAAAGGTAAGGGAAAAGAATGGGGAACCTTCCAGGTGCCAAATAATAATAATAATAATAATAATAAATTTATGCTACCCATCTGATTGGGTTGCCCAGTAGTGAGCAAGGCCAGAGGCAAAAGTAGGCATAGCAACAAATGAGAATTATATATTTCTAAAGCTAGTTTCTTCACACACTGTGTTTTTTTAATGAGATTGTTTTATTTTGATTACGTGTGGATGTTCTGTAATTGATCCGGCATGGAAGCCAACCTACTCAAGAGCAGACCCCGTGAAATCAATTGACAAGCTAGTCACTGCCATTTATTTACAATGGATCTGTTCTGAGTAGAAGTTAGTTGTGTGCTGCCCATTAGTGTTTCTCAAACTTGGGTCCCCAGCTGTTTTTGGACTACAACTCCCATCATCCCTAGCAAGCAGGACCAGTGGTTACAGATGATGGGAGCTGTAGTCCAAAAACAGCTGGGGACCCAAACATGAGAAACACTGCTACATCAATAAATACAGCAGAACAATACTATATTTCACCCCATTGAGAAACTCCACATGAGAGGGAGACTCCATTCAGTTCTATGGAGGAAACTCACCGTTCCAGGGAGGAGGGACCCATTTTTCCGTCTCTTTCGTGGGATACATGACGGCGCCTCCATAATGCTCGACATACTCCACATCAGGCTGCCACTGCTTTCCTCTAAGGAAGGGAAGAAGAAATGTTAAGATCTGCTCAGGCAGCAACACTCAGTATGAACCTGAAAATAGGATGCTGACTAGCTTGTGTTGCAGGGCAAGCCTTGGCACTAGGATAGATGCTGACCTTGGGAGACATCCACCAAATCTGGCTCCTATTTGTTTTCCTGGCTTTGAATCAGTTGTCTGTAAGACCAGCCCAACACTGTATTTTTATTTATTTATTTTACTGGCAGTTCAACACAAGTTTCTTTTTGTATTTAAGGAATTTATACCACACTTTTCACCATGCTTACCGGGGGGGTGGGGGGGATAAAAGCACACTATACAGAAAATTTAAAACATAGATTCCAACGTCTCGCACTGACAACAAAGACAAACAAATAAAGAACCGACCCACAAGGCACACATACACTATGCCAGGCTTCCTCAACCTCGGCCCTCCAGATGTTTTTGGCCTACAACTACCATGATCCCTAGCTAGCAGGACCAGTGGTCAGGGATGATGGGAATTGTTGTCTCAGAGCATCTGGAGGGCCAAGGTTGAGGAAGCCTGCACTATGCAAAAGAATGAAAAACCATCACTTCCGGGTTCCCGCGACATGGCAGATGGACTGCGGATCTGACAGCTCTGTCAGATTCGGCCTCATGGAGCTTCCGGGGAAGAGCACAAGGGCGATGTGCTCCCCCTCCCCCCCCAAAAAAACCAAGAGGAGCATTGGGTTGTCTCGGGGTCCTGCTGCTCACAGACGGCGCCTTGGCATTGCTGGTCTCTGCTGTCTATCCTGAGAGGTGCAGAGAGTGGGGGTGAAGCCGAGTGAAAGCGTCAGTGAATAATAATAATAATAATAATAATAATAATAATAACAATAATAATTTATTATTTATACCCCACCCATCTGGCTGGGTTTCCCCAGCCACTCTGGGCGGCTTCCAACAAACATTAAAATACAGTACAATAATCTATTAAACATTAAAAGCTTCCCTAAACAGGGCTGCCTTCAGATGTCTTCTAAAAGCCTGGTAGATGTTGTTCTCTTTGACATCTGATGGGAGGGCGTTCCACAGGGCGGGTGCCACTACCGAAAAGGCCCTCTGTCTGGTTCCCTGTAACTTGGCTTCTCGCAGCGAGGGAACCACCAGAAGGCCCTTGGCACTGGACATCAGTGTCCGGGCAGAACGATGGAGGTGGAGACGCTCCTTCTGGTATACTGGACCGAGGCCGTTTAGGGCTTTAAAGGTCAGCACCAACACTTTGAATTGTGCTCGAACACGTACTGGGAGCCAATGTAGGTCTTTCAAGACCAGTGTTATGTGGTCTTGGCAGTCGTTCTCAGTCACCAGTCTAGCTGCCACATTCTGGATTAACTGTAGTTTCTGGGTCACCTTCAAAGGTAGCCCCACATAGAGCGCATTGCAGTAGTCCAAGCGAGAGATAACTAGAGCATGCACCACTCTGGCAAGACAGTCTGCAGGCAGGTAGGGTCTCAGCCTGCGTACCAGATGGAGCTGATAAACAGCTGCCCTGGACACAGAATTGACCTGCACTTCCATGGACAGCTGTGAGTCCAAAACGACTTCCAGGTTGCGCACCTGGTCCTTCAGGGGCACAGTTACCCCATTCAGGACCAGGGAGTCCTCCACACCTGCCCGTCTGTCCCCCAAAAACGGTACTTCTAGGCACCATTGTAGCTCCGTGAAGCAAAGCCTCTGATCCAGCCACAAGTGGTTACCACAAGCTGATTGCAAAGGTGAGGACTGTGGTGGAGGGTGTTAAAAGGAAGTCCGCTCCTGTTCCTGGTGCTATGAGCACGAAATACATACAAGTGAAGTGTTGATGAAGTTTACCTTGGGAGATAAGTTAACTAATGAACAATAAGGATTAAAAGATTACACATAGCTTTCGTTTATACTAATCTCAAGATTTTTTAAAACATCGAACTTGACTTGAACTGAATTTGAACTTGAATCTCACCTATGCTGTGACTGAACCTGACTTAAAATGGAGGAAAAAGCAGAGAAGGATTGCAATGTTATTTAATGGAAGAATACTACAAATTTCCTCTCTGGAAGAAAGATTGGACTGACTCTCTGAATCTATGCTACTTTGGGGAAAGAAATTTTTGATCTTTTAGAGTGTTGAAGACATCTAACCGAATGGAATTATAATTGTGGACTTATTTTATAATAAGGTATTAACTGGTTAAAAATCAATATTTTTTTTAAAAAAGAGGACTATAATATTCATAGTCAATATTGGACTAAATCAGACTTTAAAATAACATTAATATTATAGCTTTACTTATATTGGTAACCAAAAATCATTTTGATGTGAATGGATGTAAAGATGGGAATATATAACTGTTAAAATCTGCTTTTGTGAGTAAAGTGGAAGGGGGGGAGGGAAGAGGCTGGAAGTACTGGTTTTCTCTACTGAGCATAGTGAATTGGCCTTGACAAAGTACCTACTGATAAAGGTGGGAAAGGACTTTTTGTTTTGGAATTTAATCTTAGAGAGGAAGCTGGGAATTGGGGAGAGAATTTGCCCCCCTTTATCCCTGCAAGGAGCTGAGCGGGTGGGTAGAAGCGAGAAGGGAAACGACGTTAGGTACCGTTGTGGCGGGAAGGGAAACGGTGTTTCCATGCACTCTGGTTTCCATCACAGTGTTCTGTTGCGCCAGAAGCGGTTTAGTCAGGCTGCACACAAACACAGGCTCCCTCGGCCTGAAAGCGAGATGAGCGCTGCAACCCCATAGTCACCTTTGGCTAGACTTAACCACCCAGGGCAGGCATCCCCAAACTGCAGCCCTCCAGATGTTTTGGCCTACAACTTCCATGATCCCTAGCTAACAGGACCAGTGGTTGGGGAAGATGGGAATTGTAGTCCAAAACATCTGGAGGGCCGAAATTTGGGGATGCCTGATCCAGGGGTCCTTTACCTTTATACATTTACCTTACCATGCAAGAGCATATAGAAAGTGAATCCAGGCCTGGGGACTGATGCTGCTGGATCCCAACTCTCATCAGCCTCGGTCAGCACGGTGTGTGTGTGTGTGTGTGGTCCAACGTATGGTTTCCCACCCCCCAGCTACCAAAGGGGTTGCCCTACATGTAACGCAGATTTTGAACTGAGATTCATTATCTTTTCTCCCCCAAACCTGTTTCAGTTTTTGGCCTCTGAACAGAAACGCACGATGCGACGTACAGAGACGCTACCTCTGCGCATATGCAGACGGCGCCTTTCCTCACAAGCGTCCTCCTGCACACGTTGCAGCCTGGCTTCCGTGAGGACTAGGACCTTGACATTTCTCTAGAAATTTACCGGTGTGGGAAGGGAGCCGCGTAGCCGTAACGGCAGACCCTCAGTCATTAAAACAAAAAGAGGGGAAAGCTATTTCCAGGATGGTGTGAAAAGGGTATTACCTGCTGGGCGCCGCCCCCAGCGCAATCCCCTGTCTCCATGACCCTGAAGGTGCCCGCAATCTCCACAAAGCCCTGAGCGCCGCCATCTTCCTTGCGGGGTTGCGGCATCCCACAGACGTCAAACCCGCGCATGCTCCCCTTTACTGCAGTGCTTCGGAGCCGCCATTGTAGGTATGGGCAAAGGGGAAAATCCGTCCCCATCTCCTCCCAAGGAGAGAGAAGGGCAGCCGACTCCACAGCGGCCGCGGAGCGAGCTGCGCGTGCGTAGTAAGCGCACTAGGAAGCTCCCATAAACCGACGTTCTGCGTGAGGGCCGGGAGTCGACTTCAGCGGTTGCCAGTGAGCATGCTCAGCAGTACGTCGCGGGCAGGCTGGCCTGATAGGGATTCTATAGAGTCGTTTAAACCGGAAGTGACCTTGTTGGGACCGGAAAAGGGAAAGGAGGACTTGTTGCCTTTGCTGATGCTGGAGTGAGAACCGGTGACCTTTCCTGCGAGGAGCTGAGCGGGTGCGTAGAAGCGGAAATGTGGTTGGAAAGGGTTCTATCACCCCGGCCTTTATACTCTCAGGATTCAGGAGTCCCCTGTTAAGGGTCCTCGGTCTCTCTTTACTCCAGTGTAAACAGCACCCACTAGAACAGACTCCGGCCCTCCAAATGTTTGGGGCTACAATTCCCATCATCCCTGACAACTGGTCCTGTTAGGTAGGTGTGATAGGAATTGTAGTCCCAAACATCTGGAGGGCCGGAGTTTGCCTATGCCTACACTAGAAGCTCCCTGGAACCATGAGTCCCTCTAGCTCAGTCTTGTTTCCCCAACCTTCCCCAATTTTTGGTCCACACACGTTGTTGGACTACAGTTCCCATCATCCCTGACCATTGGGGCTACTGGGAGTTGTAGTCCAAGATCACCTTGGGGCCCAAGATTGGGAAAGGCTGTTTTACACAGATGTTACTGGACTACAAGCAGGGCAACTCCCCCCACCTGCACCTTCATTATATAGCTTCTGGTGAATGCTGGGGGAAAATGCACCTCTTTACCCTGGCTTTTGACACGATGTGTATATTTTTAGGGCCCACTGTATTTCTGGAATTTTAAAGTTGTTTTTAATGTTATGTAATGTTGTGTTTTTAATGTTACTAGCGTGTTTTAAGAGTTGTAACCTGCCCAGGGACCTTAAGGTGAAGAATAGGTAATAAATTGCAGGAATAATAATAAAAACGGCAACTCCCTTTGTCCTTGACCCTTAGCTTTGCTGGGTGGCACTGGTGGGAGTTGTAGCACAACTACATTTGGAGGGCAAGAGATTCCCCATTCCTGGTCCATGTGGTTCTGAGAGATGCTAACCTCTTTTTGTCATGCAGATATAGTCAGAGGTTGATACTTGGTCTTGCTTCACACTATATTGTAAGTGAGTCACCGGAAAACTCCCTTAAACAACCCCCTATGCAAAGTTAAAATGTTGGGAGAATGCACTCCACTTCAGCAATGTTTTGCTAATCCTATACTTTTCTGTCATTCCTGTTTCCTTTTGCAGAACAGCCTGCCAAAATGGGTATTCACTTTGGAAACTTGGAGAGAGTTAGGCATGTGATCACCTACAGCTTGTCTCCATTTGAACAAAGAGCTTTTCCAAACTACTTCTCCAAAGGAATTCTTAATGTCTGGAGGCGGTTCAGTTCACAGGTCTTCCGGGTGGTGCCTCGTAAGTTACAAAATTATTTAGGCTGCTCCTTTTGCTTCTTGCTTGTGTGCTCTGTGTTACCCTTGAGGGCTGGTTCTTTCTTCAGGATTAGTGCATTGATGTTCAAAGTGAAGATCAAAGGAAGTACTCAAGATGTTGGTGTCAGAAGAAGGCAGTCTCTGGAGCAGGGGTCCCCAAACTAAGGCCTGGGGGCCGGATGTGGCACAATCGCCTTCTAAATCCGGCCCGCGGACAGTCCGGGACTCAGCATGTTTTTACATTAGAATGTGTCCTTTTATTTAAAATGCATCTCTGGGTTATTTGTGCGGCCAGCCTGGTGTTTTTACATGAGTAGAATGTGTCCTTTTATTTAAAATGCATCTCTTGGTTATTTGTGGGGCATAGGAATTCATTCATATATTTTTTTCAAAATATAGTCCGGCCCCCCACAAGGTCTGAGGGACAATGGACTGGCCCCCTGCTGAAAGAGTTTGCTGACTCCTGCTCTGGAGCAACATGGCATTGGGGGGGAGCAGTTTCTTCATTGCCATCATATTGCAAAGAGGGCATGGAGCAGATTAGATGAACTTCATTATTGTTATTATTTATTTCATTTATGAATAGCTTCCTATGAATTAACTTGAAGTTACAGTACTTTGGAAACTTAAGTTGGTCCAGAATGCAGCAGCCAGATTATCAGATGGAGTACTGTTTAGATCTCACATAGCCCCATTTTAAAACAGTGGTATTTTCTTTTCTCCAGCCTCCCGCTATGAGAGAGCTTTCCTTCCCTGTCTCCCAAACAGGGTTTTTCATCCACTATCCATCACTTTTCATCTGCATGCTAACCCCTTCTTAACCCTGAGTAGAGGACCACAAAAGAACAGAGCAAAGCAGAAACAAAAAGAAAGTAGAAAAGAAAAAGAAAGGATAACAAAGAGATAAGATACAGGGTTTTGTGCCAACACCTTGAAGTTAGCCTGGTAGCTACCGTGTTTCTCCGAAAATAAGACACCGTCTTATATTTATTTTTTCCCCAAAAAACACAGGAGATGTCTATTTTTTTTCTCCTCCTCCTGCCGCGGCCGGCATTGCTGCTGCGCCTATCACTATGTCTTATTTTGGGGGTACGGCTTATATTCCTTGAATGCTTAAAAATCCTGCTATGTCTTATTTTATGGCTACGTCTTATTTTCAGAGAAACGGTATTGGGCAGCCTGTCCCAATTTATAAAAGACAGCTCTCTTTGCTCTACATTGGAAGCACTAGATGGAGCAGGAGAGCAGAGCAAGGTGACAATCTCCTTTAGTCAGTACACAGTGGCAATAACAGTCTACTCTCCCACGTGTTCCGGAATTATAATCTCCTTACTGTAATTACAAAATCTCATTAGCAATTAGTCGTCTTTAGCATCAGTGATGATGATAGTTAGCATTTAAGTAGTGCATTTCAATAGTTCAACGAATTCATATGCTGTTGCAGCCATTGACAGCAGTTTATGAAGTCCTGAGGTCTTCAGGTTTTATATTAGTGCTAGCAGCCTCTTGCATAGTGTTACCTTCCTTCTCCCGCTGTACTCTCCTCAACCCTGAGATGACCTATTTAGGCTCTGAGGTGGGTCCCTCTAAGGGCCAGCTTCCAAGCCCCTGCTCCATCTGTGTATCTTTTAAATCTTCTAGTGGCTCGGACTGTCATCACAGCATGATGACCAACCACTAAAAATGCTACAGAGACAAAAACTACCCCCCTCTCTCTACATATACAGTGGTACCTCGGGTTACATACGCTTCAGGTTACAGACGCTTCAGGTTACAGTCTCCGCTAACCCAGAAATAGTACCTCGGGTTAAGAACTTTGCTTCAGGATGAGAACAGAAATTGCACGGCAGCGGCAGCGGGAAGCCCCATTAGCTAAAGTGGTGCCTCAGGTTAAGAACAGTTTCAGGTTAAGAACGGAGCTCCATAACGAATTAAGTTCTTAACCTGAGGTACCACTGTATTCGCAAAGTGAAATGCAACAGCAGAGACAACCAGTCTGAATACCATTTAAAAGAATTACAGTAAATATGATACAACCAGACTTCATAATAGGGTTGCATCCAACTAACACATACTTGGAGTAGTAGACCCACAGAAATCAATGAACTTGGCTACTATAAGTGAGTTGGATGAAACCACATTTTGTGGTGATCTTAAAGAATCAGCACACAAAAAATGAACTAGTACAGCACAAGCTTAGCATTCTGTCGGCAACTTAGAACATAATCACTTCAGCCCAATTTACACAAGCCACTGAAAGCTACAAAGAAAAAATAATAAAATCTTCAACATTCCCCTAAAAATATTGATACCAAAATATCACTCGTCAGCAGCTAATTTTATGGGAAGGCAAGTTTGACAGGGACCAATGGAAGGAGGCGGCAGCGGCGGATTTAATTAAAAGTACAGTATTTTGGGTTACAGGTTATAGCAAACAATTCAGTGAAAAGATAGATCCAGTCTTGGTAGTTTATGCAGGGGTGGGAAAGCTTGGAGCTGAGAGCCAAATGCAGCCTTTCAAGCGCTCTCTGGCCTTTGGGACTCTCCAGACCGCTCTCCTCCTGGCTCTACTTTGTACCCTCCTTGACTGGTTCTCCCTGGCTTGGATTGTGTCCTTGAATTCTGACAACACTTCTTGCATGTCAAGATGGAGGACAGAGATGGTGTGTGTGTGTGTGCGTGTTTAGAAACTAATCTAGTATACAGATGCAAATGTTTACATTCATTGCTCCACCCACTTTTGCCTCTGATTCCACCCACAACTGGTGTGTGGCCCCCAGAAGGGAATTCAGCTGAAAAAGATTCCATGCCCCTGTGTTTATGTATTTAGCCTAGTAGCCATAGGCAACAAGTAATTCTGTGCAGGCGAGTGAGTGGGCTTGCAGAGTGGGGGCAGATTCTATTCCTTCTCTGTGCCCAGAATTGAAACCAAGTGGGCTGCCATAAAAGAGAAACCTCCTCTTTGCAGCATAAAAATCTACTAGGCTCCTCCAACTTGTTGTTATCATTATTCTTTTTTCTTTTCTCCTTTTTTATATCTAACTCATTTGTAACTGAAAATCAATAAAGCATTTAAAAAAAATTAATGTACTGTGCTCTTGCAAGAGTGAAAAAACTCCCTGCCAACCCCCAGCACACACCCACACACCTATATATATATATTGCAGGTTAGTAACTTTTTAGGGTTTAGTGGTAAGGGGTGAATAGCTGTAATCCAACTACATTTGGAGGGCACCACATTGGCTACTCATGTGTTAATACATAACTTTATTTGCTTCCATTGCAATACTTTTCTTGAAAAACTCATCAATGCAGAAGAAAATGGCAACAAACAAACTGTCATCTTAAAAAACAACACTATTCTTTCTTAAAAAATGGATTGGAAATGGCTTTCATTTTAGTCAAAGAGGGGGATAGAAATAGACAGATGGGGCTAGGCCACACAAATATATGTAGAGCTAACAGTGCATCTTTAAGGAAATGTGGAATGTCAGAGCACTTGCCATATCCTGGGCCAGTGATGGCGAACCTATGACACGCGTGTCAGACGTGACATGCAGAGCCCTCACTGCTGACACGCGCCCCATCGGCCCATTCACGCTGTTGTTTCTTTCCCCCCATTTGTTCTCCCACTCCTCCTCACGCTACAGCTTATCTCCGCTGTTAAAACCCAGATCCTTTTTGTTGTTGTTGTTGCTGCTGGTAGCCAGAGATTGGTTTTTAACCCTTTCTGTGCTTTTTCTGGCTCTTTGGCAGACGATGATTGGGTGTAAGAGTGTTCATTTTTTAACCCGTTCTGTGCTGGTTTTTTTGCGCTTTGGCAGACTATGTCAGCTGTGTGTTAGTTCCAGTGAAGGTATTATTCATCATTCATTTCTGTTCTCTTCCCCCTCCCAAAAAAGTGCAGCAGCTTTGGGGCATCTCCCTCCAAAAGCAAAGCAACTTTTTACCCCCCCCCCCAAAAAAAACCTCCAAAACTTTGGTCAGCAGCTCCCCCCCAAAAGCTCAACAACTCTGGGCACTTTGTGATAAATAAGGGTTTTTTGGTTTGGTTAGGTTAAATAATTAGTTTTTGGTTTATTAAATACAGTTATATATTACAATTATACATTTTTGTTATTTAAACTATAAATATTGCGAAATTGTGGTTTTTTTCTCGAAGTGACACACCACCTGAGTTATGCTCGGTTTTTTGGCGAAGTTTGACACACCAAGCTCAAAAGGTTGCCCATCACTGTCCTGGGCTGTCATGATTATAAAACTCCTACTTGTACATGTTATTAAGCAGGAGTGGGGGAGCCTCTTGTACTCCAGATCTTGCTGGACTACAATTGCCATAATTCCTGACCACCGGCCATGCTGTCAGGGTGTATGGGAGTTGGTGTCCAACATCTGGAGAGCCACGGGTTCTCCATCCCTTTTATAAAAGATGGTACTGCATTCCCAACTATTTGCTGGAATGGTACTTCATAGCAGAAGAATATGTGATTATTTTGGTAACATGTATTTAGCCTTTGTTACAGTAGACCAGGCATCCCCAAACTGCAGCCCTCCAGATGTTTTGGCCTACAACTCCCATGATCCCTAACTAACAGGACCAGTGGTTGGGGAAGATGGGAATTGTAGTCCAAAATTGTAGTCCAAAACATCTGGAGGGCCGAGGTTTGGGGATGCCTGCAGTAGACTATGGGCTGTGCCAATAGGGTGATAAGTGATTTTGATAAGGGTTATGAAGGTTGTAAGAGAGAAAGATACTACTCAGGTGATTTGGGATGCAATCCCAGGTATAAGGGACAGGAAGGGAAACGGCAGAGTCATGTGCAAGGGAGTAAAAAGACCTTTGGGACCACTGAGAACGGTGGAGCTGGATGAACATAAGTCTTGGTTGTTTTTATTGTAGTTGTAAAGCTAACTGTGTTTCTTTTTTAACCTCCTAAGCCTTTGTCGTGGCCTATGTCATCTATTCCTGGGGAACCGAAGAATTTGAACGTCTTAAAAGGAAGAACCCAGCTGACTATGAGAATGACGAATAATCTGACAGATAACAAAGAAAACAGTTGCGAGCATTTATTCTTGCCCTCAGCTTGTTGACATGAATATGCAAATATTTAAAATAACACTGGTTCAATAAACCTCTCTTCCTGTTCTACTTGTGAGTGTGATTCTTTAAGCTTTGCCAGAAGCTGAATATGCAGGCATGGGGCTGTTTTTGCTACTGTCTAGTATTCAGCTGTTTCAGGGATGGGGGACCTTTGGGGCCCTCCTGATGTTGCATTCTACCTCCCATCAGCCCCAGCCAGCATGGCCAGTGGTCAGGGCTGATGGAAATTGCAGTCCTGCAACATCTGGAGGGCTACAGCAGGGATGAGGAACCTTAGCCCTGGAGGCCAAATGTGGCCCTCCATGCAACTTTAGCTGGTCCTTGGGACTCTCCCCAGGCCACACCCACTAGCTGCCAAGTCTCCCGTTTTTCGCGGGAAACCCCCGTATTTTAAACCGTTTCCCGCTGGCCGCCCGGATTGGAAAAAATCCTGTGATTCCCCCGGATTTCCTACCTGCCAGGGAGGCTCCATTTTGGGTCCTGGCGCTGCCCAATTTCTGGTGCCCATACATGGGTAGCGCGGCACCGGAAGTCGCTTCTACGCATGTCCGGACATGCCCAGACGTGTAGAAGCAACTTCCAGTGCCGCCCCGCTGCTGATCCCGCATTTTTCAGCGGGAGACTTGGCAGCTATGGTATAGAGGAGGGTATATAAATGTGTGTAGAATCTAACCTAATGTGCCAAGGTAAGATTCACATTTGAAGCTTTGAGTTTGTGTTGGAAAAGCGGAATAGAAATAAATCAAATCAAATCTGTTGCTCCACCCATTTTTATGTCTGGCCCCTCCTGCCACTGGTATCTGACTCCCATAAGGGAATATGTGGGCTGGAAAAGGCTCCTTGCCCCTGGGCAATGGGTTCCTCATCTCTGTTCTGCTTTTTGGTAAATGAAATCTAAAAAGGGCAATTTTTATTATTCATAGATGCATATTTATCTCCCTCCTTTCTGTCCTGAATACAACTTAATAACAAACTGAAAAGGTATCAAAGTCAGAATGTTCTGCACTGAACGCTGAATAACTGAATGCTGGTGAAAGGAGAGGGCCCAGTGGGCCTCTCCAAGTAAGGAGGCCAAAAAACGCTTCTGTTCCAAATAACCACACTTCTTTCAGCTGTGAGGCTTCTGTTGGTGGCCTAATTGGGAAGGCAAGATCATGTGGTTCTTTACAGATCTTGGCTGCAAACCATATACTGTATAGGACTTCAAAGGTAAATCACTGGTGCTTTGAATTGAGACTGATTTCCTGAGCCTTCCTGGACTGCGTAGGTTAAAACCAACACTTTGAATTGCGTTTGGGAATGTATCGGCAGCCACTGCAGCTGTGCCAGAAGTAGCATTATATGCTCACTACTGCCTCATTTTTGTCAGCAATCTTGCTGCTGCATTCTTCAACAAAGGCAGCCCTATGTATAATGCATCTCAGTAATCTAATCTGGAGGTTACTAGAACACAAATTACTGTCCAGATAGAGGAGCAATTGGGCCACCAGTTGAACCTGGTAGGGCTGTACACCACTTATCCGACCAGAGGAACCACCTATTAACAGCATCTTGTTTGAATTGAGCCTCAGTTGACTGGTCCTCGTTTAGTCCATCACTGTGACTAGGCACATGATGAGTGAATACTGTACACCTATCATCTCAACTGCTGGGGAGGAAATTGAAAAATAGTGTTATGTGTATCAGTGGTAGACTGATGACAATACACTGCAAAACTCCTTATGACTGTACTTGGCAGCATGTAGACAAATAGGTTGGGGTCGGGTGACACCTGGCAGTCACATTGGTGCCATCTGTGCTATACATGACTACAGTATTGTTGTTGTTTAGTCGTGTCCGACTCTTCGTGACCCCACGGACCATAGCACGCCAGGCACTCCTGTCTTGCACTGCCTCCTGCAGTTTGGTCAAACTCATGTTCGTAGCTTCGAGAACACTGTCCAACCATCTTGTCCTCTGTCGTCCCCTTCTCCTAGTGCCCTCAATCTTTCCCAACATCAGGGTCTTTTCCAAGGATTCTTCTCTTCTCATGAGGTGGACAAAGTATTGGAGCCTCAGCTTCACGATCTGTCCTGTATACAATCTGATCTGTATACATCAGCTTCACGATCTGTCCTCCACGATCTGATCTGTATACATCATGCATATATAGTTCTACCATGCAAGAGGAATCCTGGGCCAATCAGGATCCTCTTTTTGGTGGACAGGCTCTTGACACATATGGGTGTTTTGAGGACCATATGCCAGGGGTGGGTTGGGGCAAGCAGCAAAAGTGGATGCAGCAACATGTGTGACTTTGGCCCTTTTTACAGTAGGGTACTTTCCCAGACACACAAAAGCCATAAATTTATACACCCGCCACACATATTTCTCTCTCCCCGTTCCCAGTGATGCAAATGTGTGTAGAGCAGGGCTGTGGCAGGATTATCTTGGGAGAGTATTGAGGGCCAAGCAGAGAAGCTCAGAGGGCCACATTTGGCACTGAGGTCCACCACCCCTGGATTATACCATAAGAAATCTGTGAGGCTTTAAGATGCTGGAAACCACCTTGGTCCTATAGGCCAGTGCTCCCCAACCTTTTTATCGCTGCAGACCAGTCAACGTTTGATAATTTTACCGCGGCCCGCTGAGGGGGACGTTGATTGTTTATATTTTATTTAGATTGTTTTGATTTAATAATTTTAATTTAATTGTATTTAAATGTTCCTTGGGCGGCCCGGTACCAATTGATCCACAGACCGGTACCGGTCCGTGGCCCGGGGGTTGAGGACCACTGCTATAGGCACTGCATAATAGCAATGTGTTTATGTTTTTAACTGTTTCCCGCTCTTGAGGACAGGTACAGTACTAACTGGACTGAGAAAAAAAAATCACCATTAGTACTGTATTGCTCCCCCTTCCAGTGTCAAATATATGCTGTGTTTATGTCTAATTATGCATTTACATTTAAGTTGCCCCTTTTCCTTTCACTTGGGTGGTACCATAGGAGGAGAGAGGGCAAGCAATCTTCCAAACTAGGAAGTGGTGGGCTTAAGTACTGTGGTGCTCCTACCTCAACAGAGACTGTTATTTTTCTCTCAGAGATCTTAACACGTGGGACACAACTTGTCCACCTAGAAATATACTTGGCTCTTCTGTGTCCCCCCATTTTCTTCTTGCGCCGCCACCGTCTATGTACAGTACTTTATAAATGTCATAATTGGCTTTGAAGGCTCTTGCAGAAAGTGGGAAATACTGTATACAGTATGCCATTCCCTACTATTTTTTGTTGGGAGCCCTCCAGAGTGGCTGTGACAACCTAGTCAGATGGGCAGCATATAAATACATAAATAATAATAATAATTCCCTCTCTGCCATAGGTGAAGCAGCAATGATAAGTTGCTTCAGATATATTGTGAAGACTGCTCTCTCTCTCTCTCCCGCTTTCCCTGACCTGCAAGGCTGGACCCTGTTTTACCTCCTTGAATCTTCCGAATTTGTTTTATTCTTTTGTTACTGTACTATTTTACTGGTTGTTGGCTGTGTTTTGGTTCAGTGTTGTTGTTGTTATACTGTACACTGCTTTAAGATATATATTTTTTGTAATGCTAAGGGGTATATAAATGCCTTCTAAATTGTTGTTGTTTAGTCGTTTCTGACTCTTTGTGACCCCATGGACCAGAGCACGCCAGGAACTCCTGTCTTCCACTGCCTCCCGCAGTTTGGTGAGACTCATGTTGGGAACACTGTCCAACCATCTTGTCCTCTGTCGTCCCCTTCTCGTAGTGCCCTCCATCTTTCCCAACATCAGGGTCTTTTCCACGGATTCTTCTCTTCTCATGAGGTGGCCAAAGTATTGGAGCCTCAGCTTCAGGATCTGTCCTTCCAGTGAGCACTCAGGGCTGGTTTCCTTCAGAATGGATAGGTTTGATCTTCTTGCAGTCCATGGGACTCTAAAGAGTCTCCTCCAGCACCATAATTCAAAAGCATAAATTCTTCGGCGATCAGCCTTCTTTATGGTACAGCTTTCACTTCCATACATCACTACTGGGAAAACCATAGCTTTAACTATACGGACCTTTGTCGGCAAGGTGATGTCTGCTTTTTAAGATGATGTCTAGGTTTGTCATTGCTTTTCTCCCAAGAAGCAGGCGTCTTTTAATTTCATGACTGCTGTCACCATCTGCAGTGATCATGGAACCTAAGAAAGTAAAATCTCTTGCTGCCTCCATTTCTTCCCCTTCTATTTGCCAGGAGGTGATGGGACCAGTGGCCATTATCTTAGGTTGTTGTTTTTTTTTGATGTTGAGCTTCAGACCATATTTTGCGTTCTCCTCTTTCACCCTCATTAAAAGGTTCTTTAATTCCTCCTCACTTTCTGCCATCAAGGTTGTGTCATCAGCATATCTGAGGTTGTTGATATTTCTTCCGGCAATCTTAATTCCGGTTTGGTATTCACCCAGTCCAGCCTTTCACATGATGTATTCTGCATATAAGTTAAATAAGCAGGGAGACAATATACAGCCTTGTCGTAAAAAATAACACAGTACAGAACAGTATATACTCTATACACCTTCACAATACGGATTCCCTCCACCCCCACCCGTTTCTAATTTAACGTGTAAATACAGGGACGTGTAGCGTGGGCTTTCCCCCTAAGGAAAGCATCGAGCACGTCTTGTTAAGAGTGAAGGGAAGGAAGTGAGGGTCGATTGGAGGAGAAAAGAATTTGAGAGAAAGAGAGAGAGAGAAGAGGGCGGGGAAAAGGCGTGCGCGAGAGAAATACACACTGTAAAAGCGCGAGCGCGAGCGCTAGATCGCTCCACCCAATCAGCGCGCGCAGAGCCGTCAAGGCGCCCAATCGCTGTCCTCCCCCGCGCGCGAGCGCCCCCTTTAATTTGGGTTTGAGCCCGCAACTGCCGCCGCCGCCGCCACCCCTCCAAATCTCCCCGCCCTTTTCCCAAGCAACCGTTCCTCAAATTCGCTGCCTCTCGCGCACGCGCTCCTCCTCCGCCAGCGGCCTCGCGCTCACTTGCTCCTCCTCCTATTCGGGAGCGCGCCTGCAGGGGCAACAGGAGTCAAACCTAGCCGCGCGCTGAAGGGGAAAGAAGGCGGCGGCTGAGGCGAGGCGGCGGCGCTAGCGGGGATTGAGGGAGACTCTTGTTGTTGTCGTCGTCGTCGTCGTCGTCTTCCTCCTCAGCCATGGCGGAGAGAGGGGCGCTCGGCGGCCAGCGGGGCTCGCTCACGCCTTCGCTGCACCAGCCGGCATCCAGCGCCTCAGCCTCTTCGGCGTCCCCGGCTGCACAGAGCGTTTCAGGGCAGCCTCCGCCGCCGACGGCGGTGCTACAGCAGCAGCAGCAGCTGCCGCCTCCTCCTGCTCCTCCGGCGGCGGCGGCGCCTTCGTTGTCTCAGCCGGCCGCTCTCGGCCCCGGAGGCGGCTCTCTGGCCCCGGGGGGAGGCGGCTCGGGGGCTCCCGGGTCAGGCGCGACGGCGGTGGCGACGGCAGGGGGGCGCCCGGTTCAGATGAACCTTTACGCCACCTGGGAGGTGGACCGGAGCTCGCCCAGCTGCGTGCCCAGGTGAGGAAGTGGGGAGGGGGGGAAGAGAGAGAGTGACTCTTATCTTCCTTTTACATTCTTTGGTACCGCCACCGTATACATTTTATGAATTCAATGACATAGAAATGTGGATTTAATAAACCGATTCCCTGAGGGGTAAGTAGTAGAGGCCGTGTCGCAGCAGCAGCAGCAGCAACACACACATAAAGACACACAGACACACGGAGGAAGAGGAGTCGTCTTTGTGGGCAAGCTGGAGGCTTAGCACGTTTATCTGCTTTTGTTGGGCTGCAGGGTTTCTTTCCCTCCAACCTCTTATATTCTTCTCCATGTCGTCCTCCCACCGCGTCTCACCCCGTTATCTCCCCTGCGTTTACCTTCGCAGGTGTGGAAGTCAAGCCCGACCCCACCCACTCCAAGACCTACTTGCTCTATCGCCTGCCAAAAAGGGAAAAGGGGAAAAAAACACGCAGAGAAAAGGCGCCTCCCTATTTTAAGTATTTACGTCCCTCCTCCTTGGGGAATAAAGGATGAAACCTAACCCTAAGACGTCATTTATCTGTTCCCCATATTTACAGTGTGTGGGGGGATGATAGCAAATTGTTTCTTTTAATCACACACACTTGAATGTTAAAGAGTGGTTCGCCTTTATGTGGAGCTGTGGGTTGATGTTTAAGCGGGAGTGGGAAATTGAGGGGGGCTGTACATAGAGGATGCTTGTTCCTCTCAATGGGGGGGGGCAGTTGCACCTAAAAGTTTTCTTACATGTGTATGTTGGGGTCCTCGACCTTTACAGAGAACTAGTACCCCCTTCCATCTATGCCTGCATGCCTTCAAAGAGAGTGAGTTATATTTTAGCTACCATCTTCCTCCTTGTGCATAAAGAAGGGGGTGTCATCCTGTGTGTGGGTGTAGATATTACTTTTAACATTTGTATCCTGATTTGAGTGCATATTTAAGTAGAAAAGCTGGAAAAGGCTAAAACAGAATAAATTAACTCCTACGTGTACAGATAAAACAGAACCAGCCCCTTCATCTTGAAACACCTACATCTGTCCCCACCCATGTAAAGGTGAATGAGGTTCTGTTAACCAGAACCCTCCCCCAGCAAATGTAAAGGATGAGGGATGTACTCTTCCTTTATAAGTCAGAATGCTTATGTGGGAGGGGCTTGCCCCTCTGTGTGCTGGGGATGTAGGTTTTTCAAAGTGGAGCAGTTATTTAAATGATATTTAAGAGAAATATATATGAGTGAGGGGTGGGTGTTGGAATTTCAAGGTTGAGGAGTTGTTTCTCCAACAGTCATCCATATACATACAGCTCATTTTAAAACATATGTGCCCCATACCACATACTGTATAATAGAGGACAAGTCAACCTTCCTCACATAATGGAGAACTTGCCTTTTATCCTTCAAGATTTAGATTTTTCCCCATCAAAAGGACAACTAACACCCCACCCCTCTTTGTTAGGAAAGAAGGGGACCTATCCCTTTTCCAGAACATAATTTGACTCAGTACGGTAGGAAGATGTTCTGCCTAATAAAAGGAAATTATCCACAGCCCACTCACTTGGTAAAGTTGACATGATTTCCCAGGTGAAAGTAAGGTCTTCACTCATGTAGATACTATATTCTGATTTGCATATGCACACCCTGCTTCAAGGCATGAGCAAAATCATTTCCTTATTATGAAAGCAAGCTGCACCACCCCATCTTTGCCTTCATTTATGCCAAATAAATGACCTTGGCCTTTTGAAGTGAAACAGAGCACTGTTCTTCCTGTGGGGGTTTTCCATTAGGTGTTAGTAAACTTTCCCTTGGGGGAGATTGGGACTTCTGCCCTTTTCCTGTGATGATTGTTCTTTTAGAAACCCTCAGATGAAATCTGCCAAATCTTATAAAGGCAGCTACTTTCCAGTGAGGTTCCTAAAACAACCACTGATAAAGATGCTTTATTGATACAATGGTAACTCTCCATATACTCTGCTTGATAAATGCTTCTCGGGTAAATATGAAAAGAACCACCTAAGATATTAAAACAAACCTTTCTGACTCCATTGAGCTGCTCTCGCTGAAATATATGCAACAGTAGCTCCTCTAGAAATCATTCCGCATGCCACTTTACTGCCTCATTGACGGGATTAGTAAAAGTGGCTTTCCTGGATCTTTCCATCTATGCCTATGGAGTGTAGAAGAGGTGAAATGACCCAATGCTCTCTTAGTGTTAAGACCATTCAGTCCCCCTCCCCAAGGCACGTCTTTGTGCAGTCTTGTATTTTCATCCAGAAATCAAACCACTTTCAGTAGCCAAAAATGCCACCGTCCTACAACAAAACTTTTACTGTGCAACAAGGTAAGAGCTTACCATATGTGGAGTTGTCTTATAATCCTTATAATTATTTTATAATGTTCTATAAGGGAACCTTAAGAACTTCACTGTCCAACATAGCTGTCATGGTCATTCCCTTATTCTTGTCATTTGTATCTAACAACCCCTGTACACAGGACTTCAGCAGTGAAGTGTTTACTTAGGTTGGTTATGGACCAATCACCTTGCTATCCCGTGAGAGAAAGCTTGCTGTCTGCAGGTTATAGGCTCAACATAACCCCAAATGAAACATTTTGCATGAGTATGGCTGCCTTTTATTACAGCATTTGTAGCTTGATTTTCTTCACCTGGATATACTGTACTATGGGTAGTGCACAGAATGTAAAACATAAAACCTGATGAACTAAAAAACTATGAAATGCCTTCTGGAATTACAAGTTTTAAGTTCTTACTGAAAGTCTCCCTCACCTGTGTTGATGAGCACTTGTTCCACTAATTGAGTTTCTTCTATCAGAAATGACCTGTATTGTTTAATGTCCTTGTAATAACTTTGTCTATAAGTCCCCTTTTAGTTGCATGAAGTGAAACTGGCTAAACTATAAGATCAATTTTCCTCCTTGTGCTTAAAGCAAAGACATACAGTACTCCTCTCCTGCCTCTCTTCATTAAATGATATTTATTATTTGTGTTGAGCTGCTGCTGTTCTGAGGACAGCCAAGATAGGCAGGCTAGCCACTCTGTTCTGTCTGGGTGGCAAAAAAAATGGCATAAGTGGGAAACAGCAGTTTTTGTCTATTGGGAGATGAGCCACTATCTCACACTGATTGATTACAGTTTATTTTTAGTCTGCCTATACCTGTTTGATCTTGAAGAACCCAGGTGGCTGATTATTCTTCTCTCAAACAGACACCATGCTTGTTACAGGAATGCTAATCCCCTGTTCAGAACCTACATGAGACTTGGCCAATATTTTTTCTGCTAACAAGCATAATAACAGCATGTTTTTAACATCTATGATGCTGTGTTGTGGCATTTAGTGACAGCTGAGACTTGACTCAAGGGCAGTATTTTTCCTACCCACCTCTTAAACAAGAATCAAACAATAATGGGTCTATCGCTAATCTTTAGACAAAGCTTAATTGAAGGATTTGTCTCAATAGCTGAATAATTTGCTTCAAAAGCTGAATGTTAATTTGCTGTATTTTTTTTCTTCTTCATCCCCTTGGTTTGAATTCATGGTTTTGTTTCTCTGCTCAGCCACCATTTGGGGGAGGACCTTTTAAATGCGGTACATAGTTCAAATAGCTTTTTGAAAGCTGTAGGGAATAATCCTAGCCAGACTTGAACTGAAATACAGCAAAAAGCAAACCCCTTTCATGCAGCATGCAAAAACAAAAGGTCCAATATTTTAACAATTATTTCTCACCATATTAAAAAAAAACCAGTTGTAGTCCTATAACAATCATTTGTTTTGCTGAAATTTGGGATATTAAAAACCTTTCAGTACCCTGATTTTTAATGTTGTATTCAAAATGATTGATTAGTGTCCAGAGTACTGAATTTACCCCAGATGGGCTTTGTGATCCATGTCTATTGTCTGTTTATGATGAAGGGGTGGACTAACTAATGATTTGGGTTTATTTTGCATATGCAGCTTAGTTCCCTCACCCTGTTTCTGAGATAGCTGTGTTTGTTATGACTCAAGAATCTGCCTGTGATTACAGTAATCAAAAGTACACTTACTGTAAGATGGTATTCTTGTTTTTTAAAAAAAGGCTTCTGCTCTGAATAAGTCCCATGGTTTAAGGCCACAAGGGGTCATAACAGTCATTCCAGTGCAATATCTTGCCATGTTTACTTTTTGAATAAAACACAATTCTCTGTCTTAAAGCAGTAGGTCTGAGACTGATGGTTACTGGAGAGGTGTGAGCGGTTTTCTTTTTCTTGGGTGATCACTGTCCGTGTCTCAGTTGTACTAGAAATTGGTCCTCCTATGTTCTGTATTGCTTCTGGTTGATGTATCTATGAAACAGCCAAAAGTAGTTGATAAGCTCCACCTATTTCACATGGCTCTTGAGCTCAATTACATGACACCGGAAAGCATGTTGCATGCTTTACTAATACAGGAATTTAGTTCCTGCCACAGAGGAAGTTACTGTCTTTCCCATTCCAGAGGTGTCAATAGTGATTGACTCTTATACTTTGCCATTTTTATAGGGATATTTTAACATCATGTTAAAAGAATTTGGACATGCAGTATCTGACACAGTTGAGATGGCCTGAAATGAATCCTTTGCCTAGGGCAAATACATATATTTGTGTTGTTATTAATCCAACCACTTGTCTGACACCTCATGTCGTTATTATACTGTATGCTCATCTGGGAGTAAGTCTTACTGAGCATAATAGGCCTAGTAAAATCTTGTGCATGCCTACTCAGAAATAACTCTCATTGAGTTACATCAGATGTGCACCCAGGTAAGTTTAGATAATTGCAGCCTAAGTTATTTGGAACATGAGCTCAATATATCAATCCCCTCTTTGTGTAGTTCCAGGATAATAGAATTGGACAACACTTCCTTTTTTGTTTTTGTTTGTTCTCCCTATTACATTTTTTGGTATAAAATATGCATTTGCTGTGCTCATGTTTTCCTCCCTGCTGAAGGGCTCCGCTGATTTCCTTAGTGGAAAAGTAACTGTAGCAGGTGGAAAGGCAAGTTCTGCCAAAGCTACATTTTTCCCTTTCAGCAAAAAGTAACTTCTTAAATGTTTCCATTGAGTTTACTGACTTGTAAATAGAGCTTCAACATCTTTTTATAGTATGTGGTACCTCGGGTTACAAACGCTTCAGGTTACAAACACTTCAGGCTACAAACTCCGCTAACCAGAAATAGTACCTCGGGTTAAGAACTTTGCTTCAGGATGAGAACAGAAATCGTGCTCCGGCGGCACGGTGGCAACAGGAGGCCCCATTAGCTAAAGTGGTGCTTCAGGTTAAGAACAGTTTCAGGTTAAGAACAGACCTCCGGAACGAATTAAGTTCTTAACCAGAGGTACCACTGTACATAATACAACTCAGAGCAGTTTAATTTATCCAAGTTACATGTTTTTGTGACTCTTTTACATTAGAGTAATATTAGAAACCTTCTGTTGAGATAACATTTCTTCAGAGTATGCATGCATTTGAATCACACTGTTATCTAAATCTCCTTTTAAAATTTAAAACCTTTAAGATTCTTGAAAGGTTTCACTGTCTAGTATTAGTATAGCCTAAATTATTATGAGGTCTTTGACAGACAACATCCTAGCAATCCAATTTTTCCGACCCTGTACTACAGAAAGTTGTAACAAAGTGTTTGATGGTTTCTAAAGTAGGGAATATAGATTTGGTCAGTTCCTTTTAATTTAGATACTTAGCTTAGTTGCTTTAACCAAACATCGTTGCAGTCTTTAGTTATGCTTGATACTGATTTAACATTAGGCCATTTCAGGTTGGGATTTGGTTTTTCTCCCTGGAAAAAATTCCTGGAGCTTCTCTCCTTGACATGTTGCAATTATGGTAGCAAAATGTGGCAGACCACCATTCTGTGGGGATCGCTGTTTTCTCATTGTACTAATTAAATGTTGTCTAGAATGGGTCTCAGTGACAATGAAGGGGTTTTTTTTAATAAAAAAATGATGTGCAATTTTGATGGTTAATTGGTCCATTATGTATGTGGCTGGGTGGCTTCCCTCAGTGATCATGATTTGCAATTTACTTACTATTGGGGTGGAATGTGAGGCATGACTTGGGACAACCTAGAATTTAATTATTTATCTTCAAGACCTTTTGGCATATACAAGGCACATTTTGTAATAGATGAATTTAGGGTTGTTCCCTCAGAATCTTTGTGTGCTTTGTGGAACAACTAGCATTTAATACTGACACTAAATGTTGCTTTTACTTCCACCAGAGTGAGTTTTTCCTAACACCCCAAAGGTATGCTTATAATACTTTACTTCCATAACAATTTTTCTTGTTAAGGAGGTGACATAGTTTGTTTGATTTTGTCACACTGAATGAAGAAAACTCTTAGTAAGGTCAGTGCACTTCACAGCATGTTAAGCATTACATGTATTTGCCATATAACATATGGCCATCTACCCCAGGATGGGGAACCTATGGCCCTCCAGATGTTGTTGGACTCCGATTCTCAGCATTCCTGACAATTAGCCATGCCGGATGGAGCAGATGGGAGCTGGAGTCCAGTAACACCTGGAGGAGCATATGTTAGCTGTCTATGATCTAACCAATCATCTATAAAATAGTTGTCAGTTGTCAGTGGGTTGGATAAGAAATATGGCAACTCATATAACTTTTGCCAGGTGCTATTTCAGTTGCTGATTTTGTGATTATTAGAAAGCTTTTATAATAAGATGGGTGTCTAGTTAATTTTTAGTTGATTAATCCACCTACATTTTGACCAAATTTAAATGTGTATTAAGAAAAACTTTACTTTTATTCTTTGATAGTGAAGTACATGAGAATTTGAATATTTTGATTCCCCTAACAAAAACACAGAAGGCTTAAAATAGCTTCAAAAAAAAATAAACAAACTTGCCCTTATATTTTGGTTCATCCATTGCTTTTATTAATACAATTAAATTGTTTATTTTTTCTGATTAAAATGAACCCTGTTGATTATCAGTTAAAGTCTGCTGATTTTTAAAGCTTGCAGTCCTATTTCATAAATGTTTTCTGGCAGAAGTTGTGAAAGTTCAAAGTTGCATTAAGAAATAAGCAAATTGGCTTAGAAGTTTGGTTCCATTAGTTTAATTTTCTCACTTGTTCAGTTCCTAACAGTAACGCTTTTCTTCAGTGTGTTTCAATATTATTGTAGTAACTTATTGCTCTCCTGAATGACCTTGTCTGTTGTTAGCTTAGTGATAGGAACTTTACCGGTATTGTTGTGCCAATTAATCTGTTCTGGAAGTGTTTTGAATCAAGGAAAAACAAGGCCTATTCTTGGCACCTCAATCCTGCACATGTTTACTCAGATTAAGGCCTATTGTCACCAAAGAAATATAGCAAGCGGAAAAAAAGAGAACCCACACAAGTGATCCTGACACAAAACCCCACACATACACTAAGTAAAAGAATTGAAGCATTGCCACCCACCCCACCCCATACACCAGGGGTCAGCAAACTTTTTCAGCAGGGGGCCGGTCCACTGTCCCTCAGACCTTGTGGGGGCCCGGACTATATATTTTTTGGGGGGGGGGAATGAACGAATTCCCATGCCCCACAAATAACCCAGAGATGCATTTTAAATAAAAACACACATTCTACTCATGTAAAAACACCAGGCAGGCTCCACAAATAACCCAGAGATGCATTTTAAATGAGAGGACACATTCTACTCATGTAAAAACATGGTGATTCCTGGACTGTCCGCGGGCCGGATTGAGAAGGCGATTGGGCCGCATCCGGCCCCCGGCCTTAGTTTGGGGACCCTGCCATACACCATCCCCACCCTTCTCCTCTTCTCCCCTCTTTCCTTCCCAACCTTATACTGCATGGACACTAATAGGGTTGCCATATTTCAAACAGTATGTTGCTGAGGGTTTGGTTTGGTTTGGTTTTGTTTCAGAAACCCACCAAAATTGTTGTGCTTTTTTGGGAAAACCTCCCCTAAAATTGTAATTTTCAGCTTTTGGAGTTTTTTCTGCTGCTGTTTCCATCGCATTGGCATCCATTCAGGTTTTCTCTCCCCCTTCCCCATGCTATTTTTATACCTCAAAGCCAGGACATGTCAGGAATTTTCCTGATGTATGGCAAGCCTAAACACTAATGTCTCCCCAAAAATGAAATGGATCTGTAGAAAAAAACAAGTTGAAAAAATAGACAATGCACATATTTTTGTAAGTTAAAGGTAATGGGGCCCCTGACCATCAGGTCCAGTTGTGTCCAACTCTGGGGTTGCGGCACTCATCTTGCTCTATAGGCCGAGGGAGCCAGCGTTTGTCCACAGACAGCTTCCGGGTCATGTGGGCAGCATGACAAAGCTGCTTCTGGCGAACCAGAGCAGTGCACGGAAACGCCGTTTACCTTCCCGCCAGAGCGGTCCCTATTTATCTACTTGCACTTTGATGTGCTTTCAAACTGCTAGGTGGGCAGGAGCTGGGACCAAGCAACAGGAGCTCACCCCGTTGCAGGGATTCGAACCGCCGACCTTCTGATCAGCAAGCCCTAGACTCTGTGGTTTAACCCACAGCGCCACCTGGGTCCCTTATTTTTTGTAAGTTAAGAAATCTTTAATAAAAATTATTTAAAATATAAAAATAAGGCCTATTGGGTTCAGTTAATCTTATTCTGAAACAGGTTGCGTAGGCCTCAGGCTTAGAGTAATGACCAGCAATTTACATTGGTGTGGTCCCTCTGAGGTAAATGGAAATATATGAATGTTAAGTGTTTTGAGCTGGGCCCTTCAGAGTTCACATGGTTTGTGAATTAAGATTTTATTCTAGAGGTAACTAAAAGTGGGTTTAATGCAGGTTAGCCACCTCTGATCCAGCAATAAATATACCATTTAATATATATACAACTGTTGTCAAAATTCTGTGTTTATGCGACTATAGTTACTAATTTTTTTATATCCCTTGAATCCTATTTTCATCCCATCATTTTGTGTCTCATTTGCCTTGGATCTCTTCTGAATTCTTTGCTGTGGATAGACTTTGCTGGATAACAATTAATTAAACTGAGGCCAGTGGCTTTTCTGATATTGTATCTAATCTTCAAAATGAACAATTAATCCTCAACAATGCTTTCTGGTGACTCAGTTTTTATTTGACCTCTGTTCAGGGAACATTAGTGTTTGAAGTTAAACATAGGCATGGATAGGCCTGACATTGTAAATTGGATCTATTAATTGTTTTCATTTTAGATGAAAAGAAAAGAGCTCTTGTGCCGCTCTCAAACTCTGAGCAGTTTTTGGCCTACGCGTAATTAACCAAACTACAGACATCTTGGGAAAGCAATGGCTTTTTGTTGGAAAATTCATTAATGGATGCTCTCTTCACCAACTAATACTAGGCTATGTTTACAGGAACGTTTGCATTGCAGTAGCATTAGTAGACTCAAAGCAAAACCTTCATGTTAAATATCAAAATGCTCTATAACAGGCACATCCAACTCCCAAGAGATAGCGATCTACTCACAGTACTGTATATAAAAAAGGCAGTGATCTACCCATTGTCATTGGAGGATGGAGCAGAGTTGTTGTTGAGCTTTTTTTAGGAAGCCAGAGCTGTTGAGCTTTTTTGGGGGGTGAATATCACTAAGGGCCCGAAGATCGACCAGGAGCACACTGTGATCAACCTGCTGGACATGCCTGCTTAGGCCTAGAAATGTTTATTGCCATGCATGTTTTAATGCCTCATGGGAGATCAAGTTCTAAGGTGGAGCCATCTGGCAGTAAGAATTGCTGAGTTACGTGGATATACAGGATTTCTCAAAAGTTATAACCCCCCCCCACTGAAATGGGGGCACAGAGGCAGAACCACTCACAAAATGGTAGCACAGGGCAGCAGTCATATCACAGAACTATAAAGTAAAATACAACGACACTATTACCAGAGATAGACCTTGAGGTCTCATTTCAGTAGTGCCCCGTGTGACACTAGAATTCAGCACCCCTGACTCTCACCTTCCATTTTTTATCATAGTTGTGGCAATCTGTGTGCTGTCCCTGAGGCTCCACATGCACTGTGCAACTGAACCAATAACCCTACCCTATATCCACCTCTGCTGTCACGATGCAGCATTGTGGGATGTAAAATGGCATCCCATGTCACCACTTCTGCTTCTTTTAGCCCTGCAGGCTTGGTGACCTTGGCTCAGTGCTTGTGAGGATAAAATGGAGGACCTCCCCAAAAACTTTACTTCCCTTGAGATAATTTAGTAAAAGGTAAAGGTAAAGGGACCCCTGACCATTAGGTCCAGTCATGGACGACTCTGGGGTTGCACACTCATCTTGCTTTACCATAGCTGCCAAGTTATCCCTTTTTTTAAGGGAAATTCCCTTATGCTGAATAGGCTTCCTCGTGAGAAAAGGGAAAACTTGGTAGCTATGCTTTACTGGCCAAGGGAGCTGGCATTTGTCCGCAGACAGCTTCCGAATCATGTGATCAGCATGACTAAGCCACTTCTGGCAAACCAGAGCAGCGCATGGAAACATCGCTTACCTTCCCGCCAGAGTGGTACCTATTTATCTACTTGTACTTGACATGCTTTTGAACTACTACCGGTAGGTGGGCAGGAGCTGAGACCGAACAACGGGAGCTCACCCCTGTCGCAGGGATTCAAACTGCCGACCTTCCGATTGGCATGCCCTAGGCTCTGTGGTTTAGACCACAGCGCCACCCACGTCCCTTTATAATTTAGTACCATTGCCAATAAAAAATTGTCTTTGGGAGAGTGACCACTAGACAGTTATTCATCTCCATTCTAAATTGTGGAAGGCAAAATTAATGCACAGGTAAAAAGAGCCATTGTGTATCCTTTTTTTCTGATACTGTATGTTGGAAAGCCTTCTAGAGAGGTTTCTTCACTTTGTAGCTTCACATTCATAGCTGTAGTATTGAATGCAAGTATAATACATGAACTAAAGTAGTCTCCTGTTTAATCACAAAAAGTAATTATGTGATCTGTGTTGGGCAAAACAAATATTTGGGCAAGGAAGGGTATAATTTTTTTTCTAGCAGGTTAAGTATTTGTTATAAAAGAATTTGGATATTGATAAAGATACCTTGTCTGTCAAACACAGACATTGTGAGTAAAATTTCTAAACCTTGAGATTTAAATTTATGGGGAGGAATCAAGCAGGACTTCACATTCCCCCTGGCAAGCCCTGCAAATTGGCTCCAGTGCATTCATAACTCTCTGGAGCATTTTTTGAGGGCATATGGAGAACCTGAAGGGAGGAGAGGAAGGTGAACTTCCGTTGCATGGGTGGAAATTTCTTACACTCACACATGGACTAGCATTACATGCAACCACTGAAAAAATCAGTGCCTTCTATATTAACAGGTCTTATTTTGGGGTTTGCTAAATTATAAATTTCTCAAAGCAAGTTGAACTTACAGTTTAGCCTCGGTATTTAAAAATGCTCTGCAGGATTAATGAAAGTATGAAGATGAATGGTAGCTGGTAGTGAATTTGAATAGATTAGATCCAGTTTAATTTGAATATCTATTTAAACTAGAAGTACAGCCTAAACAATTTTTTACAGGCTGCTCTTTTTGAATCTAAGGTGATTTGTCAGCGAGGATTAAGGTGCACAGTCTTAAATGTCATGTTATAATTTATTTTTTAGGTGTGCATAGATTACAATACAAAAATGGTTCATGTATTTAAAAACACAAAGGAAGCTTTTCAGAGCTAGAAAAATAGTTCACATTTCTATAGTTCACTCAAGTGCAGGGCCAGCTCTAGGGGTAGGCTGGGTGGCACGGGGCACCAGGCCGGCAGGGGGGCGCGTGCAGCAAAGCCGCGCCCGCCCACCAGGTCAGGGGCACCGGAGCGATCTCTGCACCACTGCGCCCAGGCGCCCGACATGCTTGAGACGGCCCTGCTCAAGTGCTTCTTGTTGTTTCCCCGAAAGCCTATTATTAGGAAGTAGCAACATAGAAATGAAGTAAAGGTGGCTCAAGGTCAAAGAATATTTATTTTCACCCAGAAGTTAAAAACAAATAATGTTCCACAGTTAAATAAGATAACAAGCTCAAGTAACTATAGTGGTGTTTAAGGCTCTCCAAAAACGTGAAAGGAAAGAATGTAAAGATATTGGAGAATAAGGCAGCATGAGTTCACCGGACCCATCATGTCTGAATACTCTGGTATATTAAGATAAGTCATCTTCTCAAAAGATCTGACATTCTGGGCATCACCAGTTTAGACTTTTTGACATGGTCGGCTATACTTCAATTACCATGTGTAGTTTCTGGAATATTAGCAAATGTTGTGATTAGGATCACATTGTGCTTATTCTGACATTTTCTGTTAATGTGAACAAAAGAAGACTCAAATAACATCATGTTGGCATAGCACTGATAGGGCCAAAAACGACAGGGATTTGTTTTGGCTGGCAAAATACTCCCAAATGACTTTAAGCTGCTCTGGCAGAAATACCTGGTCAGAACTGCTTAGCCCAGTGATATCGCAAAAACATAATAATGAGATGGATGTTGTGGAAGGAAAATATTAATTAACAGCAGTTGATTTGAAGGTTTGCATTTCCAAAATCCCACTTTGGTTGTGATGTAGAGTGAAAATAGATTGCTGTAATAGGGTTATTTAAATTGTAACCCTAGTATACCAGACTTCCCCCATTCCATTTTTGAAGAGGCAGATACTGAAAATGAAACTGTTCTGCTTTATATTGATTGCTGCTCTTGCGTATACAGTGGTACCTTGGTTTAAGTACACAATTGGTTATGGAAGTCTGTACTTAACCTGAAGTGTACTTAACCTGAAGCGAAGTTTCCCATTGAAAAAAATGGAAAGTGGATTAATCCGTTCCAGACGGGTCCGTGGAGTACTTAAACTGAAAGTACTGTACTCAAACCAAAGCGTACTTAAACTGAGGTATGACTGTATTGAGATTCTTTAGGAGTACACCCACTATGTGCATTTCTAGGGAAATTGTTGCTAGATTTCAGCTGATTCTATTCATTACCATAGCACAAAGAGTTTTGCAGCTATTTATTTTATTATTTGTATTTATAGTCCACCCTTCATCAAATGGTTCCAATTCCAAGACATTACAAAAAAACTTAATTAAAACAAGTATGTACACTGTTTAGTTAATATATTGAGAGTGGCAGATATTGCCGTGCATTGCCGTGCACTACTGTTATATGTTGCTGTTTTGTTGTTCTGAAGTTGGTGGCTTAGTTGATTTTGTTTTATACTGTAATATCTCTGAATCTGGACTTTTTGCCTTCATACAAAGCAAGATTTCACTGATAATCCTTTCTGTGGGTAGTTTCAACATGAAGGCTATAATGGTGCTGCAAGTTAGTTTGCCTTTGTTTGGTGTGGTTTTGGCTTTCATCATTGAAAGTGCATTTGTATCCACTTGTTGCTCCCAGAAACAAACATATCACATGGAGTTAATATGAGTAAGTGGGGTGCACTTGATTTTGGCCATTTTAGCTATGTTTTAATCATATATGGCAGGGTTTACTACCCCTTTTGGTCCATGGCATAGCTGCCAAGTCTCCCGCTGAAATTGCAGGACCAGCAGCGTCTGGACATGCGTCTGGGCATGCACAGAAGCAACTTCGGGTGCCGGTGCTGCCCAATTTATGGTGCCCAGACATTGGCAGAGCGGCACTGGAAGTCTCTTCTATGTATGTCTGGACATGCGTAGAAGCAACCTCTGGTGCCGGCGCTGCCCGATTTCCGGTGCCCAGGCATGGGCAGAGCGGCACACAAAATGGAGCCTCCCTGGCAGGTAAGAAATCCAGGGGATTTCCGGAATTTTTTCCTATTCAGGATAACAGCGGGAAACGGATCAAAATCCGGGGGTTTCCCGCGAAAAATGGGAGACTTGGCAGCTATGGTCCATAGGCACATTTGCAAACTTGACAAACTTTGATGTATACCACACATGTACTGTAACCAAGCTCACATCGCAATCTATTGTGTTGGGTTCAACAGAATGCTGCTTTCAATGTACTAATTTCAGTGGGGGAGGGGCAGAAGAGGTGGATACTATTATCCTGTGGATACTATTAAAGACCTCTGTAAGCACATATGCACCTTCAGGTGCCATGTTGCCGACCCCTGATGTAGAGACAATAAGTGTGCAGTTGCTCAAAGTGCGATGGAGATAGTAATTTCATACCCTTTTGATTAAACTTGCCTTTTGAACCATGGGGACTGAACTGTAGATTTTTTTGTAAAGCATTCCAGTGGAGTTTGGGATTTTGCTCTTAGTTAACCAGTGTTATAGAACTAGATTGTATAATGACATTAAGCACAATTTAATCTGTTACAGCATTCTCATGTTGCTTGAAGAGACACTAAAGCAGAAGTGACTTTGTTATAATTTTAAAACTGTATTTTTTTCCTTATTGGGGGGCCCCAGAATTCCTGCAGGGCTTTGCATATATAATTTTGCATGTAGAGTCTTTTCCTTATTTTTAAAGATAAAAAAGATGCTTGAAACATACATTTCTGCCATGATACCAATATAAAACTGGAAAATACCACACTTAAATATAGCTATGCAGTTATTAAAATTAAAAAGGAAGGTGCTGGTAGACAAACAACATCTGCTCAAGTATATGTACGGTAATTTAGACATTGGGTTGCACTGTCTATTGAATTTTTTGCAACAATTGCTGCTGTTTAGTTACAAGCTGGTACAGTACAGTAGATTGACTATGCTGCATCTGCAGTCCACTGTGCTTGTTACAACAGCTTATTTTCAACCACTAGAACCCTTTGGGTTGGGAGGGATCATCTGTGACTCATCTAGCTTGAGCACTGGGGCAGAATTGATTTAATTATCCTTAAATATCACTGATAGATGGGTGTCGAGAGAGAGCGCTCCGCTTTGGATCTCTGCAGAGCTGTTATCTGGAAGTGCCCTTGGCAATTTGTCCCACTGCCTGGCATCAAATATTTTTGCCACGTTCGAGATGTTTTTTATTATTGTGGTATTTCAGATAAAGGACTCCAGTCATGCAAGCTTGTTTATAACCATAATCAGATAATGTCCTTTAGGGCAGTGGATCGATCACAGGCATCTTCCAAATGGCAGAGTCCAACTGACTTCATTTGGGTCTCTAGTTCATGCATAGATGTTTTTAAGGAAGTTTTTAAGAAAGTGCAATGAAAATGAGTAATTCAGAAGCTGGATTTTCTGTACTATACTGGCTAAATTGGATGAGTGCTCTTTAAAGGATCTGAAAAGGATCTAGGAGTGTACAAAGGGGCTGTAGGGCCATGCCTTTTGCCCTGACTCCATTTTTACATGCAGCTTCTTCTGACTTCCCAGGGCAAGTATATGTAATGGGAAGTCAGCTGTACTTGTGTACAGCTCCCCACGTGGTTTGGAACCTTGATCATGCGGAGCTTGAAGCAGACTTCTCACTTCAGATATTTGTCCTAAACACACTGGAAACCAAAAGAGCCACGTAGCAATAATAATGGTGAGGCTAGAAGTGTGGTGAGAAACAACCAAATTAGAACAAGGAACAGTTTCCAACTTGCTATCCTGGCAGGCATGAAAACAGTATCGAGCTCATCCACT